>NW_024465023.1:10600000-10867500 GCF_017591425.1 Ochotona curzoniae | reverse complement strand
TTTATGCTATAGGTGCCTGATTATATTAATGTATTTAAGATTATAATCCTGTCTCATTTTCTAAAATGTATGTGAGCATTCATCTCAGAGTACTTAAGTACATTGTCATGGTTTAATTTCAGTATTCAACATGTAAAAGGCAGTTTTACCTTGTCATGTATCTTTTGGCTAGCCAGATTCATCAAAACTCTAGACCCATGGGGTTGCTGGTTATCCCAGAAAACCTTGGCTACAGTTCATTAATGAAGAGAACAACAGCAAAAATACATTGCTCAGATAAATTAAAGATAAAAATTGTCTGAGCCTTAAAGAAACAGGGAGCAACTGCTAGTTGTCATGTTGTTACCATCTGTGTTCTGCTGCTGTTAGTCCAGATTCAGGTCTGCATGGAAGTAGGTTAGCTGGGATTCAAACTAGCATTTTGGTATGCATTGCTGGGTTCCCAAGTGCAGGTTTGACTTACTGTGCCACAGTGCTGACATCTTTGAATTCAGTATTCATGCTTTGTGGGAAGATATCAGAATCTAATTATTCAAACTTTCACATTAACTATTAAACTTACATAGTTTCAATTTAACAATTCTTTCACATACTTTTATTTGGAATCAGTTTTTTAATTTATTCCTTTGAGATCTTTGCTTTTACTTGGAGATATTTGAAAAATTTGTGTGGTACCCGTGGTGTGATTTTGTATAATATCTCAACAGTTAACAGCAATGGGATTCAACCCTCTGCTTTCCTTAGTCTACATCAAACAGGATGATCTGTAAAAACTTTTCAGTGTAGGAAAAACAGCAAAATATAGAAAGTTAATTTTGGTTTGACTTGTTACTCTGACAAGTAACAATAAAAATAAATTGTTTCCTTCTTTAGTTACTGAATTTTTTTATATCCAATAATAGGTATAATTTTCAAAATTTAAAATCTAATGGATTGTTTGGGGGCTTGGAATGATTGGATGAGGTAAGGTAGTTTAGTTTGAGAACTCAAAGTTCTGTTTTGATTTCTAAGTTGGGTAGAAATGTCAAGTAATTGGAAGTATCATAGGCAAAAGAAATTGCTTTTTTAAAATCTACACTACTTAAAAAATAGATATAATTTTGAAAGATGTCAAACATTCATTAAAGGAAAACTCCAAATACTAGTAAGAATTGTTGCGCAGTACCCAGAGAATGGATCGAAGCTGTATCCATGTTGAGAGTAAAGAGTCTGATTTGCCATAAAATGTGGCAGATGTATGTATTGATAAATTTTATTAATCTAGGAATTACATGGAAACACCTTAATTTGAGAATAGAACAAAAAAAATTTCAGAAAATAAAGGAAAGAAAATCAGGTTTTAGAGTTGTTACAAAGGTATCCTGGGTACTATCACTGAGATGCAGGGAAAAAATACTGTTTTTCCAGTTACCTAAATCTTTGTCAGTCAAGGTAGTCTTTTAACATTTGTGGGAGAAAATTCTGATGGTGAAGAGAAAACTGGAGCAATTTTTTCTTCGGGTAAGAATATCAGCTGGGAAATTTTGAACAAAATAACAAATGCCATCAGTAATTGATTTGCTGTATTTGTTTTATATTCCTTACTTCAGTGAACATTATAGCAGTCAATATATGTATTTGCTAAAATGTTTTCCTGATGTACTCAAATTTTATTTAATATCTAGTCATTTAATTAGAACATAATTCAAGATTTTTCCCCACTTTCTAAATGTGCAGCTAATTTTTTCTTTCCCCTCCTCCTTTTTTTTTTTAAGGAATCTGGGTAAAAATGGCTTATCTAACAGTAGCATTTTGTTGGATAAATGTCCACCTCCAAGACCACCATCTTCACCATACCCTCCCTTGCCAAAGGACAAGTTGAATCCACCTACACCTAGTATTTATGTGAGTCTGAATTGACTGACTAGAATTCAAACTAGTGTTTACACCTACTTGTGTTTCATAAAATCTTTCCTTAAATAAATATGGATGCCCTTTAGGTAGTATAATAGTTATTGGCAGCAGCTTGAGTATTTCTTAAGGGATAAAAAGACATTTTGTACTAGTTCTTATAAAAAGCCTTATCTGCTATTAACCATAATTATATTCAAATAGCAAGAAATACAAATACTTGAATGCTCTCCTAATTTTGGGTGGTACAACACACTACTTAAAAGTGTATGCCCCTTTATGAGTAAACTGGGTTTTAAAACTGTGTTCTACTGGTTTTGTGGGATTTAGTATTTTGTTTTATGTATCTACCAAGTATATTCATATGTGTATAATCTATCTTCAAAAACAGCGTGAAGAACACAAAATGTGGTAAGATGTATCACTAAAGGGTTACTAACTAGGTTATTTAAAATGTTTAAAAATTGATGTTAGTTTTACATTATGAAAATTTTAATATATGCTGTAGGAAGTTAGTACGAGTTTTATCAAAACACCTTCCATTTAGATTTCTCCCAAATATGTCCTGCTTGAGTTTGCTTTCAAAATTTGGCCACTTTGCCCTGTTGAGGCCAGATGAGTAATCTTTGCAACAACCAGTGGTTATTTTTTATTATGTAAGAAAAACACTGGAATAGACAAGTAATAAAACTTTGGGAGTCTAAAAGATAGAGTTATAAAATTAAGAGCTATCTTCTTATGAGTCTTTTTCAGCCTATATATGTTTTGATAATAGTAATTTGAATTTAAAAATATGAAATTTTGAATTTTATAAAACATTTTGATTCTGAAATTTACTGCAGACTTCATTTCTCTTTCATATTTTGTTCAAGATGTAATGGACAAGAGAAATAAGTTTACTGTCTAGTTATAGTCAGCAGATATACTACATAAGATGTTTTTTGTTTAAATTTTGATAATATGGGTTTGAGGCTTAATATTTAAATAAAATCTCTCTCTGAGATCTAACCACACATTTTAATTTTGCAGTTGGAAAATAAACGTGATGCTTTCTTTCCTCCATTACATCAATTTTGTACAAATCCAAACAACCCTGTTACTGTAATACGTGGCCTTGCTGGAGCTCTTAAATTAGGTATGCTTTAATTCTAAAAGTCCAATGTTACCTATTTCTTTTGCTGCTTTTTAAACCATTAGCAGAAACGTGCTTGTATTTCCCTTAACTTACTGTACATTTTACCATTTTCTTGACTCTGTGCATATATCTGCATATACATGTGTATATGTGTCACTTCTTTAATCCATGTTCTGAAAATATGATGGTGAAATTGATTACTGATGATTTTTATGAGAGTTTGCAAATTTAATTTTTATTTTGATCTAATTATACAGTTATGATATTGGCTAACTAATAACAGTAAAACTTTGGTCTTCTCTTGGTATGGTAGGAGGTCCTGGTTTTCAATATTACATCATTCTGGAAACTTAGCATAGAGAGTAGAGAGGCTGTCTTTGGTCTGTACAATGCTACAAAATGTTTTCGCTTTCTTAGTAATGCAAAAGAATGTGCTTTAAATGTTGCTCCAAGCATAATTTTTGTTGATTAACTGAAATTTTTTGTTTATGAAGATCTGGGACTTTTCTCTACGAAAACTTTGGTGGAAGCTAACAATGAACACATGGTAGAAGTAAGGACACAGTTGTTGCAGCCAGCAGATGAAAACTGGGATCCCACTGGAACAAAGAAAATCTGGCATTGCGAAAGTAACAGATCTCAGACTACAATTGCTAAATATGCACAGTACCAGGCTTCGTCATTCCAGGAATCATTGAGAGTAAGTCTTTACTTAAAGATTTTGTTTGTTTGCTTTTGTTGTATTGGAAAGTCAAATATACAGAGGAGGCAAGAGAGAGAGGAAGATCTTCGTCCAATGATTCACTACCCAGGTGGCCTCAATGGCCGGAGCTGAGCTGATCAGGAGCCAGGAGTCTCCTCCAGGTCTCCCACACCGGTGCAGGGTCCCAAGGCTTTGGGCCGTCCTCAAATGCTTTCCCAGGCCACAGGCAGGGAACTGGATGGGAAGTGATGCTGCTAGGATTAGAACCAGCGACCATGTGGGATCCTAGCACATGCAAGGCAAGGACTTTAGTGGCTAGGCTATTGTACTGGGCCCCACCCTCTACTTCTTTCCCAGGCCACAAGGAGGGGGCTGGATGGGAAATAGACCAGCTGGGATAGGAAATGATGCCCATATGGAATCCCAATGCATGCAACATGAGGACTTTAGCCACTAGGGTATTGTAAGCTGTTGTGCTGGGCCCAGGGTGCATAACTTTGGTAAATGGTTCATTCGTTTGTGTTATATGAGGTGCTTTAAGTGCCTATCAGTTTGCTTTTAAGTCTAAGCAAAAGTCAGTGTCCTGATTGGGAAATAAAGCTACTGTTTAATGAGCTGAGTCCTTTATTTTTAGATATTTCTGTTTTTGAGAAGAATTTCTTTAGCATTATTGAGGCATTTGGGGCTAATTTTTAGTGTAGGGGTCTATCCTGTGTTGTGTGAGTTGTTTGTAGCATTTCTACCCTCTGAACAATGTGTTCAAATGCATCAAATATCCACCAGAGGGGAAAGGCGCCTCTAATTGAGAACCGATGAATTCAAACTTCATGTTTACTGAATCCCTGGACTTCTGTCTGCCCCGCACTCTTCTGCCAGATTAGTGTCATGTGGTAGACAGCTGTTCTAGGAAGCCTTAGTGTGCTTATATTAGAGTATAAGAGAAAATTGAAAGGTAAATGGAAATTTAGAAATGAGAGCAGATGGAAAATATAGAAGCAGTTTTGAAAAAATAATCAGATTATTAAAAGACTTGTATAAACCTTTCAGCACTAACGTATTACTAAAATCATTTAGTATATTGAGAACTTGGTCAGTTACTTCACAAAGCATAAACCATCACAAAAATTAGTTTATTAGATACAGTCTCAAATTTTGTGCTGTTTCTTCACATTCTATTGGTGACATTTAATGTGGATTTGAAAATCTGTAACTGGATTCACGTCTGACTGTTAGAAATGGTTCAATTCTGTCCTGATTTGTATTTCCAAATCAAGGCAAAATCTGTATATGTATGTTCCTTTCCCATTTTGACTACCTATTTATTGCAAAATAATTCATCTACTAAGATCTGTCTTGCAATTTTGATGAGTTTCAAAGAGTTCTTATCTGTATGTAGTTCAAACTCTAAGATGCTTCAAGTTAGTGGTAATTTTATGCTCATAATAGAATAAATAGCAAATGAAATTCAGAGATGTAGGAAAATAAATTTAGAGGAACTATTGAAAACATAACATTGGATGAATATTTAAATTGGAAGGTACTGATAATGGAAGAAAGATTATTATGCTTTGAGACAGTAAACATTACAAGTGAGACATTTGAGAAGCACTTAGAAACCATACAGTTAGTGTGCAGCAAAGTATGCATTGCTATTTCAGAAATCATAGCACACTGTTGAGAAATAACTTGTCTGTGACAAGTGTAAATAAAATTACTAGACATTTTAAAAGAATTTATGTTTAGCATTTAATCCCTTTGCTAATATTGTAAATGATAAGCTGTGTATGATTCTTTGTGAAATAAGGAGTTAATTCTGGAAGAATTTGCATTTGTCCATAATTAAGAATAGGGAGCATTTTAAATTCCACCATAACACATACTCGGTGGGAATTTATAAACATCACAGAACAGTGGAATCAGAAGATAAACTTGTTTTGATGTAAAAAAAAATATTTAGATATACACATAGCTTTTTCATAGTATACATCTTTTGTAAACGTTTGGAAGACCTGCTGTTTATGTTCATGTGAATGAGACTTCTTAAGCCTGTCCATTTTTCCTTCTGTTTTTACTCTTGAAAATGGGGTGGATCCAGCAGCATGGCATCGCATTACTAGCATCCCATATGGGTCCTTGCTGCTCCACTTCCTGTCCAGTTTCCTGCTAATGTGCCTGGAAAAGCAACCAAGGATGTCCCTGGTGCTTGGGCTTCTGCTCTCATGTGGGAAATATGGAAGGGGCTCCTGGCTTCAGCCTGGCCTAGCCTTGATTTTGCTGCCATTTAGGGAGTAAACCAGTGGATGAAAGACCTCTTTCTCTGTTTGTCTGTGTGTAACTCTTTCAAATAAAATCCCACAAATATGAGAATTGATAATATAGGCTTACGACTAATAGAGGAGGTTAAATACCGTGCCAGTGTGATTTGACTTTTTGCGAGTCTTCATTTAATAAGGTCATAAAGCAATTTTCACATGTAACAGGTCTATGGAAATACAATTTCAGGATTAGAATTTCCCACAGCACTTACGATGCCACCTGAGATGTCTGTATCCTATGTCAGTTCAAAACCCGACTCTGTGCTTGATTTTAGTTGCCTGTTTGTACGTGGCCTGTGAGGCAGCAGCTGATCTTTGAAGTAGTTGGGTCCCTGTCAACCATGTAACACACCTAGATTGAATTCCCGGCTTTGACATGACCAAACTCTGGCTGTCACAAGCATTGAAGTAGTGGACCTGCATTTGGGAGCTCTTTTTCTCACTGTGACTCAACTCAAAAATACATTTAAAAAGAAGCTTAGTTTCAAAAACAGACATTACCTTTTAGTCTTAAACATTTCATTCATGTGATCGAAAGGATATCCAGTTGTAAAATACCAAGTCAAAATGCTTTTGTTTAATTTATAGGAAGAAAATGAGAAAAGAAGTCATCATAAAGACCACTCAGATAATGAATCTACATCTTCAGATAAGTGAGTTATTTTTTGTGTCAACTTGGTATTTCTCTTTAAAATGAATGTTTCTAATATTGCTTGTTTTGTTTTTTAAGTTCTGGGAGGAGAAGGAAAGGACCCTTTAAAACCATAAAGTTTGGGACCAACATTGACCTGTCTGATGATAAAAAGTAAGTTCTCCTAATATTTCTGTTAACTTAGTTAAATATTCTTTGCAAGATTGAAAATCATCTACAGTTTCTTCTATTTTGTTCATTGTCATTTTTTACTAAGTAACTTTTTGTTAGATTTTGCAATTGTTTCTTTTTTTAAAAAAGAATTTTTTTTTTTATTACAAAATCAGATATACAGAGAGGAGGAGAGACAGAGAGGAAGATCTTCTGTCCGATGATTCACTCCCCAAGTGACCACAATGGCCAGTGCTGTGCCAATCCAAAGCCAGGAGCCCAGAACTTCCTCCAGGTCTCCCACATGGGTGCAGGGTCCCAAAGCATTTGGCTGTCCTCAACTACTTTCCCAGGCCACAAGCAGGGAGCTGGGTGGGAAGTAGAGCTGCCAAGATTAGAACCAGCACCCATATGGGATCCCGGCATACTCAAGGCGAGGACTTAAGTTGCTAGGCCACTGCGCCGGGCCCAGTTTTTGCAATTATTTTCTTTAACTTAAAACTTTTGTGGTTTTTTTCTTTAAGACCCTATGCTAATTTTATGATCATAAAATATTTGTTTTAATTTTGTGATATGAAGCTGGTATCGCTAACGTAAAATTTTGCCAGACAACTGTGAAAACAGAAAATTAATTTTTACATTTACTTGACTCATAGTTTTTATCCTTTTTTCCATTATGACGTTTTCTTTCAATCAGTTTCAAGATTCGAATTAGAAGAAGTGGTTAATTTCCGTAAATACAAATGCTTTTGATCTGTTTTATTGCAGGTGGAAGTTGCAGCTGCATGAGCTGACCAAACTTCCTGCTTTTGTGCGTGTTGTATCAGCGGGAAATCTTCTCAGCCATGTTGGTCATACTATACTGGGTATGAACACAGTGCAACTCTACATGAAGGTTCCAGGAAGCAGAACACCTGGTAAGTTTTATGAACGTACATGTTTCAAACAATTGAAACACAAGATTACTAAACTGTAAAACATGGAAAGAGAATTAGAATCTTTCCATTATAAGATTAGATTCTTAAAGCAGAACTCTTAAAACAAGACTTTTTCCCAGGGATTCCTTATCTTTTCAGTGAGAGTAGCCTAGAAATAATAATAACAATAATGGTGATGATGATGATGATGATGATGATGATGATGATGATGATGATGATGATGATGATGATGATGGAGGTCGTTGGAGCAGTCCTGGGAATGTCAATGTTTTTGGCCTAAACACTCTGTTGTTGATTCATCCTATCTACTGTGGAAAGGTGCTAAGTGTGGTATTTCTGTTTTTTCTTTTTCTTTTTCTTTTTTTGCACAATAGCAGTAAAAAGATACAACATGACGTAATGTCCTTATGTTTATATATAAGTTTCATCAAAAAATGTATTTTCAAACCTGTTTCATTTTCTTTCCTTTTAAAAGTTAGACTCCTCTAATTGAGTTAGAGTTCACAGTTTATTTCATTATTATTGTTAGTAGTAGTATTTCCATGATATGGCTTTATAGGTATACGGATTCCCCTCACAACTCCCTCTTCCTCCCTCCGCATTTCCTGCCTACCCCCACCATTTCCCCCCATGTTATTGCAGTAATGTAGTCCTTCAGTAATAGTCACAAGTCCAGCATTCTGCTATTTAGTGTATCATGACATTGTAGGTATAGGCAATGGTAGAAAATCTAGGATCATATTAGAAGAGTATAGTAACAGTTCTGTTTGGGAGTACAGATACATACTGCAACGTAGCTTTGCTTTCTGTTATGCTAGTCTCCATTCTACAGTTCATTATGAGAATATATGTGTACACCTGTTTACCTATATGTCTGTTTATCGTGTATTTTACATGAATGTTACCTTAAATCAGAGAGAACATAAAATACTTCTTGTTTTGGGATTGGATTATTTCATTGAGCACAATGGTCTCCAGTTCGGACCGTTATGTTGCAAATGTTAGGATTTCATTCTTTTTCATGGCTGAGTAATATTCCATGGATTAGATGTACCACACTTTCTTTACCCATGCCCCTTCTGTTAGGCATCAAACCATTTGTGATGTGCAGACATTACTAGACTCATCCTACTGTCTTGTCTAGACTTTGCCACTGAATAAACTTGTCAGTTTTGGAAAGTCAAATTCCTTATCTGAATCTTTGTCATTTTAAAATGAATTAAGTTAATATTTTCTCTGTCCTCCCTTGGGTTGACAGCACATTTCACAGGATGATACTCAGAATATGTAACAATTACTACGATTCTGCATGTAGCAATTCGAACATTTATTGGTACCAGCCCACCTATTCTAATACTTGCAAAATGCAGGTCTCTCTTAGATGTCTCTGTTTGCTGCTTGAACTACCATGGTTTGAAAAGCTTCTTTGTTACCTTACTGACTGAATAGTAGTTTAAGATTGATTTAAAAATGAGATTGTGTACTATTTCTGGATAACATGGATTAGTGATTTTTTGGCTGGAATTTCCTGGAAAGTTTTTTAAAAATATATAATCGATAAAGATCTGGGGATTGAGCTCCAGGCATGAGTTTTTGATTTGTTTGTTTCTTTGTTTTTACTGTTTCCCTCAGAAGATTTGATTGCACAACCAGTATTGTAGACTTTGAACCATTGTCTGTGTTTTGCCCATAGCTGGATAAAGTAGGAAGAGTTCTGGAATAAATTGCAGAAGAGCTAACATTCTACTCTTCACTTTGCCATTAGGCATAGATAAAAATATTGATTAAGCTATTTAATTATTTTTCTGATGTATTCTCTGTTGGTAGGCTCTAATAAGGTTCATTTTAATTCAGAACCAATTTATGGAAGAAATGCTGCAGCACTGTAATTAGAACAGTTCAACTTAAAATACTTTGTTACGGAATAAGCACTGTATCTGCGGTTACATAAGTCACACCTACTGTATTGGATTTTTCCATCCTACATAGGTTTTCTAAACTGTAGGGATATTCTTAGTAACTACTCCAAAATTTTTCTTTGTATGTAGAATCATAGCATCACTAGTTTTAGTTAGAGCTAATTTTTTTTAGCGTTCATGTCACAGGGTTTTCCAATCATTTCCTTCAGTAGCAGCTGTTGGTTAATTCTGATTATCATCATACCACTATGTGATAGGGTTCCAAGGTAGGCAAAATAAAGAGAAACCCTTTGGCATCAGTTCTTGGGAGAAACCTAATTAGGTGAAATTGGGCACCCACAATTCCTTGTGCTGAAGGTCCATTGTGCACTTTTCTGAGCAGTTGTTACAACCAACAGTAGACTTTTTAAGTCTCCAGTGGTGCAGTTTGGGCCAAGGTAAGTTAAAGTATCACAAAATTCTACTAAAGTTAATGTGCCTTTTTCCTTATTACACATTGTCTTGGTAACTACCAACAGTGGAGGCATCCAGCCAGTGAGCTTCTGAGGTCCGCAGAATGATTTGATCTGGAGCTGGCAAGGCAGCTGAAGGCAGAACTCATAATTCCTTGAATCTATAGCTAATTTTTTAAGTTGATAATTTTGTATATCCCATGAATGATGGTATAAATATCTAAATGGCCCTCGGCAGCAAAAATGTGCCTACACCTACAACTTGGCTTGTCTCCCTGAGTTCTGGCAATTGTTTTCGACAATTTTAGGTATTTTTTTTCGGTGCGTCCTGGATCTGGAGAGAGCTGGATCTTCAAATCCTAGCATCTCTCCTTGGAGCCAGAGACATTAAAAGCCAGGCTTTGTGCTTCTTTTAAAGTTTCCTAATAGTTCTTGTAAGAAACAGAGATATATTCACAATGAAACAAATGGTGATACATCTACAATAGCTGCTGTTTATTGTTTACAATTAACACATATTATGACGTATGCATTGTTTCATTGATCTTCAACATAACAATAATTTATAGAAATTACAATTTTGTACTATTTTATATATACGGAAATGGAAAGTCAGAGAAGTGTAGCAGCTTGTCCAAAGAGCTTGATTACAGAACCAGTTCTTAACCATGATTTAAAGTGTGTCCCCTAGGAGCTCTTCCTGAATAAGTTAGGAGTTAACCAAACTCAATTCTAAAACCAGAGCTAAAACACAACAAAATGCTGCAGGAATAATGAATTAAATACCACTGCAAGGTTCTCTGTTGGATATTTTTAAATTTTAATATGTTTCTCTTTCGTTCAGATTTATTTTATTTCTTTGAAAGGCAGAGTATCAGAAGAGATCCAGTATCTGTAGGTTCACTTCCCACATGGCCACAAAGGTCTGGGATGGGCTTGGTTGAAGCCAGGAGCTTCTTCTGATTCTCCCACACAGGTGCTGTGTTCGTAGGCTTGGGGATTTTTCTGCCTTCCCAAGCACCTTAGCCGAGAGCTAGATCAGGAACAGAATGACCAGGATTTGAACCACTGTGCTGTGATAACCTGATGCTGGTGTCACTGGGCATAGGTTAACTCACTGCATCAATACCAGCCCCTAAGGTTTCATTTCTGAAGACATATTTGATAAAATTTATAGTCTGCTGATTAATATTTTATCATTACATTTCAGGTCACCAAGAAAATAACAACTTCTGTTCTGTTAACATAAATATTGGCCCAGGTGACTGTGAATGGTTTGTTGTTCCTGAAGGCTACTGGGGTGTTCTGAATGACTTCTGTGAAAAGTAGGTTTCTAAACTAAACTTTTCTTAAACATGACAATTAGAAAACAACAGGCGTGAAGGACAACTTACAAAAGCTGGCTATGTTAATAGATTTATGCCAGTTTTCACTTATATTATCTGGCAGTTGATTTCCAAAAATTGATTCCAAACCTACTGTGTTGTTATTGAAAATTTTTCGAAATGTCAAGAAACTAATCCCTGTAATATTAGTAGCCATGTATTTAGGTAGAATGATTAAGTTTATTACTCAGGTTTTGAGGGGTGATACGTTTATAGTTGTTCTTTTGAAATGTATATATTCTAGAAATTGTTTTATTGCAAGTGGTTTTTAGAAGTACTAGTAATTGTAACTAAACAATTTGTATAGGTTGTAAATATCTCAGGCTTGAACATAATATTCCTTGCCAGTGTGACTTAAAGTTTTGAAAACTAACCACTTTTTCTGTAAGAGAATTTTATAAAATTTAGTTAATTCAAATCTTGTTTTACTATCATTGAAAGAATTTACATGGTAATGTTTCTTTAAGATTCTAAAAGTAATCTTCATTCATTTCTTTGTCTTATACTGAACAATATCTTGATAATTTTTCCCTATTGGTTTAACTCTAATCGTCTAGATCAAGGCTAATTCTCGTTGTAAAAGGTATTATGTAAGTACCTGGTAATTTTCGTTTAGTAATAATATTGGAAGATTTTTATTGGATAAGAACATTACAAATTATGACCATATTCATTACTATGTCTCTACCCCAATTAGGTAAGCTACCAAAAATGTTCACAGAAGAGATTACTGTAAAGGCTAATTACGTGTATATTCTGCATACTGATTTTCAATTTCTTACTTTGGCTTTGTGATCAAGACTATAAATATTTGGATTAGTAAGAAGCGCATGATAACTGAAGACCAAAAATAAATCAAACAAAATTTCTTAATCATTTTATATTGTCTTTAGTATTTAATAACTACAAAAGTCTTCCAAAAAATTCATGCATAATATGTGTTATAAAACAGTACATGAGTTTCAAAATTTTTTGCACTGAAGCAAAAGTAGTTTTTCATTCAGTTCCCCTATGTACTTTTTGAAGTGCCCTCATGGGTTTTCTACAAGTCTAAGCATGCCAAAGGTGAGCATTTTGAAAGTTTCAGATGCACTCGTGAAATAACCTGATCCCTTTTTATTTGTATTTTCTTTTAAGGACCAGCAGCTCAGTAGCAGCATATAAAAAAGTGTCATTTGGGAAATTCTTTTGTGCTTAGAGGATTTTTATTTCTCAAAGTTTGAGATAGTAGGATATCGTTGTGACTAGTAAAGTGATTCATCCTTCTTCATTATTTTGAGTAGGGATTGGCTATTTTTAAGTGGAGAGATGTCTTGTAGCAAAGATAATTAGAGTAAGCAGATTATCTCCAAAAGGCTTGAGCTTGGAGGCAAATCAAGTTAGTATGAAATGTTAGATGAGTACATTTGGAAACCGAATCATAGAAATAGCGCTTGTTAACTCTGCGTTGTTGTACTTGTTGATTATTGCCAATTGTTTGCTTGCTTTTTGATAGTTTTTTTTTTTTCTTCAAATTTTGTGATGTCAGTTCATGGGTAAAACAGTACTCAGGTTTGTGTTTATAAGAATTTTTGCTTCACAGACAACTTTGGACAGTATTACTCAAGACTTTTTACAAATACTAAGTCCAACTTCACCCCCTGCGGTTAGGCTGCCTTTGGTGTCTGAGACCTTGAAGAGTAGGCCCTGCTCTCCCCCCCCCCCCCAAGGATTGAAAAAAAAGATTAAGACTCCATCTAATGGGCCAGATAATAATAAATATGTTTGGCTTTACTTGTTACATGTTCCTTATTCAAACTGTGTCATTATAGCATAGAAGCAGTTAGAGGTGATGCATATGAGTGTTTATGATTATGTTGTAATAAAAATTGTATTGGCAGAACTGAGAAACAATCTGAATTTGGCCCGTAGGCCATAGCTTGTTACCCTTCACTTATGTTTAAACAAAATCATTTTAGCTTCAAACAATAAAAACAGTTTCATGGCACCAAGCACACTTAATGATTATTTTCTGAGATCTTAAGGGAAAGAAGCATTTCTGCCTTGTAAATTCTTCCTCAACATTTACAGTAGTTAATTGATGCATAGAATTTTTTGAGTGAAAAGTTGGTATATAGTTAATCAGTTCTTCACATCAATAGGGAGAAGTAAGAAGCCAGATATTTTGACAAAAGCTTAATAATGTGATCTGAAGAGCATTTACAAAAATATATTCGTTGTGGTGGTAATGTCTGTGGTTATTTGTTTATGTGTATGTGATCATTTCTGATAAATTTCAGCTGCATAGTTTTGATGAACTAAAGATTGAAACTGTAGAAATTGACATTCCCCCTTTGCTTGTAAATAATCCAAAACAGCAGGAAAGACAGTTTCTTTTTCTTCTTTCTCTCATACACTGGGGGAAGCTCCCAATATTTAGATTGTGAGAATGTTCCGGTTTATAGATATAAGTGACTTGATGTTAACTCTAGCAAAGAATGATTCAATCAAAACCATGGTGAGGGCACTTCAGAAAGCTCATGGAAAATTGGATTAAAACATAGTTAATTTTGGTGCCAAATAATTTTGAAACCCGTGCTTAGTTTTTTCATAATATGAATGTTTTGAATTTTCCCTCCCCATGTTAATATTACTTCAAAGTACATCTGGTTTCCATTTGGACCTTTGGAAAACCAATTTGAGGTAATTATTCGGATCTTTTGATAACTCATCCAATATTCGACTGTTAGTTCACATTCTTTATAGACGGAGTAATTTTCATTGTGGAGTGAACTGAGTGAGCAGGTTTTTTTTTTTTTTTTTTTAAGCATTTGATATTTTCTTCCAGTCTTACAAGAAATTAATACTTGATTTGTTTTTTTGTTTTTTTTCCCTTCAGAAATAATTTGAATTTCCTAATGGGTTCTTGGTGGCCCAACCTTGAAGATCTATATGAGGCAAATGTTCCAGTATATAGGTTTATTCAACGACCTGGAGATTTGGTCTGGATAAATGCAGGCACTGTTCATTGGGTTCAGGCTATTGGCTGGTGCAACAACATTGCTTGGAATGTTGGTCCACTTACAGGTATTTTCAAGAATATGTTTCTGAAAAGTTTATAAAAGATTCTAATAAGTTTATTTTTTTCTTGAAATGTGATTCATTAAAAATTGGAGGAAGAATGTCTTGAATAAAATTTGATTTATAGTATCAGAAATTCAGTCTAACATAGAGATCAGACTATTCATGTCAGCCGATAGCAAATTTATATTTTTGTGTATGTGCAGATATACTCTCAATAATTTTATTTGGAAAGCCCCATTTTGGAGGTAGCAAAGTAGAAATTCCTTTGTCTCTTATCTAGTATGTTACACAGATAGGTCTGGTATGTCTAGCTATTTGAGTATTCACGTCAGCATAATTTGGCCTTTGAAGCCAGAAACACCTGGATTAGGACCAGGAGCTGGCTGTTGTAACTTTGGGCAAGTTATTTAACCTCTTTGGTCCTCGATTTCTTCATCCATATAATAGAAATAATAAAATTAATAAGGTAAGGATTAAATGAGAGAGAAACTGAAAATGGCACAATGTCTGGACATTGGTCACAGGAAGCCTTCTTTATATGATGCTATTGTGGTTATCGGAACTTACAAAATATCAAGATTATTTTCAAAGAATTTTGAGTTTTTCAGAATTGGTGTTGCAGATATCACCTGACAGAGTGATTAAATGGTAATCTTCATATCTTTGGTACTTTGAGTTGCTTTATAACTGTTTTTTTTTTCCTAGCCTGCCAGTATAAATTGGCAGTGGAACGGTACGAATGGAACAAATTGCAAAGTGTGAAGTCAATAGTACCCATGGTTCATCTTTCCTGGAATATGGCACGAAATATCAAGGTCTCAGATCCAAAGCTTTTTGAAATGATTAAGTAAGTGAATTCTAAAACTGCTGTAGTCCCTATCTTTTTGGGGAGTGTTAACTATTACTTGCTTTTCCCCCCGTAGAATTATGCTAACATCAAAACAAAATCATCCAAATTTATAGTAAAATGTAATAAGAAGAAATCCACCTGCTAAAAATATTTTTCCCTTCCACAGTCAGCCCACTGTGATACAGAAAGATCAAAGGCATGGGTGATTGTAAAACAGCAGATTCACAAACGTGTGCTTTCCCAACTCCTTGTAAACCCATCTGAGTTTCACAGAGAACTTTAATTTTAATAGTAAAATTCTGCCTTTGGTAACTGAGGATGAATGACAGCACAGAATAATTGCCGTTACCAAGATTTCAGCAGTTGATTTAAGAATCTGACTAAAGAGTTAATTTTAATTATCATTTTATAATTAATTATTCCCTTGTCTTAGCTACTTTAGACACTTTAATTCACCTTATATAAATAGTGATTTAGCTTGAATACATATTCTTGTAAGCTTCTCAATTATTGCAACAACCTGTATGCTAGTCATTTTGTAACTCAGAGTTAATAGTTCCCAGCAGTGCTATATAGCAGTTTTTTCCTAAATTGTTTTATGTTATTTCCTCTACTCACCAAAGTTGAGAATTTCTGTTCAAAGCTCAAGTCCTTTATTTTAAAATTTCCTTTAATATTTATTAATATATTTGGATTTTTAAAAAAATTTATATTGTATGTGTTCATGTGTTTGAGTGGGGTTGAAGAGTTAAATGTACTGCATTTCCCAAACTTCTTTTACCAGTATCTTTTGAAGAACAAATCTCTTTAACAATTCCTTTTGGAACATACTGCTTTATGTTTTCTGAAGAAATTAACTTGTCTTCATCTTTGTTAAAATAGCGTTTACATTAAATATTTCTCCTGCCAATATATTAATTTGGTCAGCATGGGTTGTTTTCAAAACACTGTCTTGAAAGTAGCTATGACATTAAGATTATTTCAGATATAAATTCAAAATTTTATCCAAACAATGTGTGACCAAATTAACATGCCTGTGAATTATCTTATGACACAATCTTTCATCAGATCCTTATCTATTCCCTGGCGGAAGGAGTAGGGAGAAATAAAAGATGAAAAACAAATCATGGTGAAAGATATTAAAATCTTTTAAAACATTGGATCTAGGCATCATGTTGTCTGTATGTAACAATGCTAGTGAGAGGGTAAGGGATTTGTCTATCCTGTTCTAACTCAGAATGATAATTTGCTCTGAACAGCAAGTTCAGTGCGGTTTTTGAAGTCACTGAGGATGTTTAGTCAGTTGAAGGTAGGCATCACCTAGATGCGAATTCTGATCAGTTCAGCAGAGGGAGACAGTACAAAAAATCATTAGTCTAAAACAGTATGTACCAAAAATGACTTGATACAATTTGGATAGATTAGGATTAGGATTTTATAATTGAAAAGGTAGATATAGTTGAAATTGATACAGATAGCATTCACCATGTTTTTGAGAGCTATCTTTTCTAGCCCCAGATCATAGAAGTAGGATTCTGTAAGATGAAATCTCTATCCTCAAGGAACATCAAGGAAACTGCAGTAAAGTAAGACAAAGAGATTCCCAAGCAGATAAAATATGACTGAGAAATAATTTATTTTATATGAATAAGGTGCAGTGGACTAGTATTTGGGCAGGGAGTTGTGCTACCTTTGCTAGTGGTCGGGGAAGGTGTTTGAGAAGGTGACTTTATGCATAGCCCTATATACTTGAAATGAAGTCAGCTATGCAGAGAATAAGTAAAGGCTGAATTGGGAGCAACTTGGGTATCTTTATGGGACAAAAGGCCAATGCAAGTATAACAAATTGAGAAAAACAAAAAGTGCTTGTGATCAGCTCAACAAGATGAGCAAAAAGAAGATTGTATGTGGACATGGTAAGAAGCATAAATATTCTAAGTATTATAGGTCACCAGTGGTGGATTTTAAGGTAGAGAGAAAGGGGTTCTGATTTACACTTTAAAAAAATGAGTCTGATTGCTTTCTGGAGAAACATTTCCAAGGGACAGGTTGAAACTAGAAAGGATTTTTAGGAGGTAACTGCAGTGTTACATACAAATGTAAAATACATCATCATATTTGCCATCTTTCTAGATTCCTTCCAGTTATCAAAGTCTCTTAGTGCTTAGAATGTTGAACATTAACACTTGTATCCATCTTGATTATCAACATAAAGACAAAGGCAACTGTGGAAATAGATGGGTCACATTAGGGAGCACTGTGGTGCTAAGGATGTGTCCCCAGGTTGGATGGTGGATAAAGGAGAAAAGGAGCCAAGGAAAGATTGTTGCCATATGCTGTTGTTCCTGCTTAGTCTGTGTTAATTGGAACACTGTCCACCTCTATCCTCTTCCATTCCCTACTCCATCCCATATTTGCCATCTTTGTAGACTCCTACCAGGTATCGTGATCTCTGTGTTTAAAAATGCAGAACATTGTTACCTGTATTCATCTTTTTCATAAAGTTGTCATGTGTTAAATTAGAACATGCAAAATGTGCGTGTTTTTTTATATCTTTCTGGTTTTTAGCTTAAATATATTTACATGCTTATTTGTACTCCATTTTTCCCTCTACTACAAAAGTCTGATAATTTGAATACTAGTTTTGCATTCCTCATTGTGTTACAAATTTCCTTTTTAAAATGCAGTCATTCAGTCATCACTAAAAATGAACTTTTTGCCAGCTAATATTGCTGCTTTTCTTTCATGTAATGAGTATTTACTGACTGGATTCAAAGCTCTGGGGTAGACACTGAGGATTTATAAATACCTGATGTAAGTGCTGGCTTCAAGTAAAAGCATATATAAACAGACTGAAAGAAGTATAGTGGGAGATGAACTGGATTCTTTTCAGGCCATGGTTCATCTTTTTCAGCTGTGCAGTCTGGTGAGGAATCTATGTTGTGAAGGTAACGGGAGGACCAGGCTGACACCATCCTCAGTTCATGAGATTCGTCATTTCATCAGTACAATAAAATGTCCATACATTCCACATCTCTGTAAGCCCAGACACTTTCTCCTCAGTGATAGAGTAAATGTCTGTTTTTGGTCAAACACTAAGCAAAGCGATTGATTTTTTTTTGAAAGAACATGTTTTGAAAAAAGCTCCAATTTTCAGCTGGTAAAATCCTACTCTGCATGTTTATACTGTCGGAGGCTGAGGAGCTCTGACTCTATAGAGCAAATGTGTACTCAGTCCAGCTCATCATGCTCTTCATACTCAATTTCTTCTCTTTCCGACCCCTGCCTGTGTTGGTCCTCCCATCTTCATTAACAGTACATTTACCTGAGCTTCAGTGTTCACGCAGCACGACTCTGCTGTTGGTGTGTTCACAGCACTTGCTGCCTTTTGGCTGAAGCACAGACTGTGTTACAAATAATAGAAAAAGGTAACAGTTATGAGAGTCGGACAGAGGGAGATCAGGTTTTAGAATATCAAATTTATGACTCTTGCTGAAGCACTCTTGGTGTGTAACTAATATCTAATTGGTGCTTCATCAGGACCTTTCTGGCTGTTAAATAAACAGAATTTTGGATGATAAGAAAAATGAAACAGTATGATGAATTCTAGATGGTTTAGTCATAAAACTAGCTTAAGTACTGAGCAAAGAATTTCTCAGACTGTGTCGTAGTTAACTCTTCTCAGCATCCCACAGTTAGTTCGAGGTGGAGCTAGGATTTGCACCTGTATCTGTCTTCTGTGAAAGTATGTAAATTAGTCTGTGACACATGACTTGTTTTGCAGGAAATTTTGAGGAGCCAGTTAAATGGTAGGCCAGAGCTGTTTAGAAGCTGACTGGGGAATCCTTTAGCTAGTGGTTTCTTACAAAATGTATACTTTTAAGCCTAGCATGTGAAATACCTCAGATCCAACCAACTCCCATTTTTCTTGAATTTTCTATTTATTTTTGCCGCTTAAACCATCTGAAACATGAATTGCAATTTTTATACCTCTCCTTCAAAAGAAAAGAATCAGCTAAACAGAAATAGAATGTCTATATAGTCTTTGAATTGTTTTTAATGATTAAACACTATGAATCTACAATTTGTGCAAGGGATGGTGGTGGTAAAAGGTTTTGTAATTCATTGATATTTTAGTCTAACCAACTAGAGTGCAAACAGCATTTACTTGTACCCTTTCACACACTAGCCTCTCCAGTTTCTTTTCATTCTTGGATTCAGTAACTATTGTTAAGGGCTGAGTTGATATGCAGAAATAGTGCTGGGTAAAAATGATTTGATCACTTCTCGGACTGCTAAAAATGGAAAAATAAACAAAACATAATTTTTTTAATGATGAAAGTGTTGGTAAGAAAAAATAGGGTTGCACAAAGAAAAGCACTTTTGAGAGGAGAATTTCAAAAAGTTTTACTGAAATAGTATGATAACTCCACAGTCTCTTACCTAGACTTTTTTGGCCAAATATTTTTTTCAACTAGAATCTTTGGATTTAAAAAGGATTCTACCCTCCAGGCAAGCTCTGTTTCGGTATCTTGGAATCATTGACATTAATGAGCTAAACGATAGCCCTCGTGTCAAGTTTCAACCCAAATACATTTGTGCAAAGTTTATGAAAGGTGGAATGTAACAGCTTGTGAACCCATATTTGCATTGAGTAATTTAATAATGGGAAATGATGTTATCTCCTTATTACCTACTAATTTGTCATTGTTTTGAGAATGAATTACCTGTGCTTTTTACAAGCAAACATTACTCAGCACGTTTGGTTGTTGTTGTTTGTTTTTTGCTGCATTTTCAGTTCTGATTTGGGCCTTTAAGAGCCCTGCAAATCCATAAAGTCCTTTAGTAGAAGTCACTTAGTAAATATCTTCTTCCAATTTCTACAGCCAGGGAATTTTACAAAATATTGTACTTCACATTTTTCCAAATACCTCCTATAATGGCATAAGTTAAAAGAATCCTCATTATGTTTATTTCTTTCATAATACAGTGAACTTAATTTTAAAAGTTCACAGCCTGACTACTTAGGAAATTTTTTGTGAAAATTCAGTACATAACTGTTTTTAAATGAGCATAGACTTTTTTTCTATATACTCTATCTAGTCCAGTGAATTTAATTTCTGCCTCTTTAGACAAAATTTGTAAGTATCTTGAGTTCTCAAGTTTAAACCTTACTTGTTCTTGCATGTTAACTGAAGGGCATAGATTAAAACTTTCATTGCTGGGGCCAGCGCAGTGGCCTAGCAGCTTAAGTCCTCACCTTGAATGCTCCGGAATCCCACATGGGAGCCGGTTCTAATCCTGGAAGTCCTGCTTCCCATCCAGCTCCCTGCTTGTGGCCTGGGAAAGCAGTTGAGGACAACCCAAAGCCTTGGGACCCTGCACCTGTGTGGGAGACCTGGAGGAAGCTCCTGGTTTCCGGCTTTAGATCGGCACAGCATCGGCCATTGCGCTCAGGTGGGGAGTCAATCATCAGGTGGAAGATCTTCCTCTCTGTCTCTCCTCTTCTCTGTGTATCTGACTTTGCAATAAAAAGAAATAAATCGTTAAGAAAAAACTTTCACTGGTAAAAATTTCAGTTAGACTTCATATTGCCAACAATGGCTACTGAGAAACCTTTACAATTTTTAATATTTTTAACAATGATCAGAATTGTGCGTTATGTTGCTTAGCAGCATAGAAATAATATTAAATGTAAGGGGGCTTCAGAGGCTACATTCAAATATAATTGCATTATGGGCAAGAGGAAGAGACAAATGTTAAAGGTAAAATAAATTACTCTAGACTTTGGGCTTCTTAATAAAATTGGGAGTGAAAGAAGAGGAAATGGGTATGGTGCAGGGAATGACAAGTACCATTTGGACTGGCTTTAAACATAGGAGACTTTCTTCCTATGAAGTCTAAGTCAAAATTTGTATTAGCTGCCAGATGGTGTACAGTTTTGTTGCTTAGAGCAGGAACCTGAGAAATTGATTTGTAGCTCTCAGGTGGCTGATGGGTAATCACTGCTAACGTGTTCGCTGTTGAGTTTCCCAAACTTGGCTATTTTTGAAGAAGTACATACATAAATAACCTATTAAGCAAAACTTAGACTTTAAGGCTGCTGATTTCTTCCTTTAATTCATCCAACAAGGACAATTTTTCCATGTTGAGATGTCTTATTCTTTAAAATGTGTTCATATTTTTTCCTCCCAATTCTTGCCTTGAAATTTTTTTTTAATTTGGTAGAAAAGTTTTATAGTACAATGAATATGTGTGTAACTTAATCTGACTTCATCAGTTAAGTTTTTATCATATTTGCTTAGCACTCCGTGTATTCACATCTAGTTGGAGATAACACTGTTTTTGATGAGTTACATTAAGAAGTGATTTGCAGACATTATGACATATCGTCCCCAGTACATTGCCCTGTATCGCTTAAGGATAAGAATATTCTCTTTAACAGCTACAGTGTCACCAGGAATTTCAGTGGTATCACCTATTACACAGGGTTTGTTTAGATGTCCTCAATTATTCATAATTTCTTTCTTTAGATTTTTCTAGCTCTTGCCTGTTCTTTCCCCACTGTCCTCCAGATTGAACATTAACACTGTCTCTGCTTTAGTCTCTTAAATCTGTGAAAATCCTTCCTGACATTTCTGTTTTTGTGCTGTGTGGAGTTCCACATTCTGGATTTGTATTCTCATACTTTCCTTATGATCAGAATTTTTAAACTAATAATTATTGTGGGTTTTTTTTACATTTGGTATGCCCCTTCCTCACTGCAGTGTTATAAGCTGTTTCAAAGATATTTTCTAAAGTAGGTCCTAAGAGAATTAAGTTTTGCTGAAGAAAGCTCTTTAAAGACTTAAAATTAAGGTTGGAAAAATCATTACTTTTTAATCCATTTTAGTTGAAATTTATAATGTTTGTTCTTTGGACTTGTGATTAAAACACTGTAAATTCATGATTCTCATGTTCAGATATCTGAGGTAGCATTACTTCAAGACTTTTCGCTTCCCTTTCAGAAGACTCGCACATTCTTTTGGTTTTACTGTTCAAGTATTGCTGTTAACTGCTAATACAGTTCCCTTGATAGTGTAGATGAGACGAGTGGAGCATATGAGCTCGAGACCATTGGTACTGATGACATCTCCCTGTGCGAAACAGGCTGTCAAAATAAAGAAGTCTTCTCGGTGCAGCTGAATCTCATTAATGGCTCAAACCAACCCCAGCAAAGGTAGTACATTGTTGGAATCGTGTTAGACTATCAGCAAGTCAACGCAATAATACAATTTCAGATTATGGGAAGCTTTTTCTTTTTGTGCCAAGAACTTTGTTAGTTCCACTTAAATCTCCATACTAAATAGTCCAGTAAACTGTAAAATGTCAAAAACAAAATGCCAAGGAATGCATTTTTTCTCTGAAAAGTTCCGTGTTGGTACAAGTCATAGATTTGGAAGGACTATTTCAGATTATATGTTGGAAGTAGGAAGCTAATTTTCAGAATACGTATTGTCTGGTTTACTTCCCTGTGCTTTGTCAGATAATTATATATTCCAAAAATACTGATAACAAATAAGCCAATAGTTGGACATAAATTCTCAAATTTCAGCATTACTGAGTCCAGTGAAAACTACTTCTTGAAGCTGAAATTCTTGGTGTATCATTTTGTTATGTTTTTAAATGTGCTGTCTTATGAATATGTTGGTCTTAATGTGCTTGCTCTATGCCTTTTATGCGTGGATAGTCTCTTAAGTATTCATCATTTGCCTTTCCTTTTTTATTTTCTAAGTCTTGGAGTCTGTTATTTTAAACCCAGTAAAATATCACAGAAAGAACAGTACTGTATTGTCTAGAGTCTAGTCTGCCTTTCATCATTTCCTTTTCTGTACAGTGGGGCTAATGTGTGTTTCTAATGTAACTTTTTTGAGTATTATATAGGCCTTAGCTAACATAGGGTTAGCACTAGTAAATGGCAGTTGTGATTATACTTTGTTAATTGTAGAGACCCTGGTCACCTTTTTTAAAAATAAAATTTATTTTCGAAAGTTAATATTCATGGGCCTAGTGAGTGGTTCTCAAGTGTGCAGTTTTGCCTCCACTCACCCTGCTTCCTGCTCTCCTCCCTCAACTGGCCCAATAACTGAACAGACAGGGGACACCACAAAGACAAGGCTGTAGTAGCATACACAGATCCTAGTGCTGTAGGGTTTCATCTATAATGCTTCCTGATTATATCAGCTAAACTCTAAATGTTATACAAACTCTGCATTCTTGTGCTTGATACTTACTTGCTTTCATAATTTTTTTTCCCATCCAGGACTTGAAAATTCTTAGATACCCATTAGTCATTGACTGAGACCTTGATTTTCAGCCATGTGATTGGTTTAAATGAAACTGTTAGATGCCTTGTTGACATGATTCACTGTTTTCCTAAGAGTATGACCCTGAAATGACACAGAGTTCTTTAAGGGCTCCTGTGTTGGCTCCCTCCTCCTTCATGGGCCTTTGAGTAAGATAAAACTAGGTATGCATGGCCCTCTTGGTCAGGTCTGGTTGGGTCTTCTCTTTTCTCTCTCTTTTTTTTCCCCTTTGCCCCCCCCCCCCCACCTTGATTTATTTATCTGAAAGGCAGAGTAAAAGAGCAAACAAGCCACTCTGTGAAAGCGCTTCCATCTACAGGTTCCTCAAGTGACTGCAGCAGCCAATGCTAAACCAGGTAAAAGACAAGAAGCAGAAATAGCATCAGAGTCCCACATGGCTGGTAAAGGCCCAAGTAACTGGACCATCATTATGCATTGCCTTTCCATGCATATTGACAGAAAGCTGGATCGGAAGTGGAGTAGCCAGGATTGGAACCAGAGCTAAAACATGAAATGCCACTATCAAAGAAAGCAGTGGTGGGACTGCTGTGGCAGTCTAGTGGCTAAAGTCCTCGCTTTGCATGTGCCAGGATCTCCTTTGGACACTGGTTTGTGTCCTGGTTGCCCCACTTCCCATCCAGCTCCCTGCTTGTACCCTGGGAAAGAGTTTGAGGATGGCCCAAAGCCTTGGGACCCTGCACCCGCATGGGAGATTCATGGAGCAAGCTCATGGCTCCTGGCTTTGGATCAGTTCAGCTCCTGCTATTACAGCTACCTGGATGTGAATCATCAGATGGAAGATCTTTCTCTCTCTCTGTATCTCCTTTTCTCTGTGTATCTGCCTTTCTTTAATAGTAAATCTTAAAAAGGGGAGAGAGAGAGAGAGAGAGAGAAAGCAGTGGTTTAACTGAACTATAACACCAGCCCATGAATGTTTAATTTGTCATCTACTTTTTAATGACTACTGTTATTAAGATATTATGTCATATTAACCCATGTTTCAGAATACTTGGGAATTTAGTCAGTATGCTCCCAGAATGTAAAAGTGGTGTCTTAACTTTGACATAATGCAATATCATCATCACCTTATCCTATTATCCTGTCCAGAAAGGTTAAATCTGATGATAATAGCGTGTTTACTAAGTAAACCCATACTGCCAATTTCATGCCATTCTTTCTGCACAGGTCATTTTTGCCACTGCACACATACACAACCCTGCACCTTCCTTCTCATATGTAAATTAATGTATTTAAATTTTAAAATTTCAATTTTTGTATGAAAACTTCTGTGACTTTCTCCTCTCACCTGAAAATGATCTCTCCTTTAGGTATCTGTAGCATACTAGGTCTGTTTATGTTTCGCCTAATGCATTGCTTCTTTATTGTGCATTTTCCTACTAAGCCCTATGTGAGCTCATTCTCCAAGTTCCCTCTCTTTTAGGTTTTATCTTTGCTGATCAGTTTTAGTTGGATGAGATGGTACTGTATAATATCCAATCTGCCAGGTATTTCAGTTAGTTTCTTCCTCAGTTTTTGCCCAGGCTGAAGCCATCTTTAATCCCTTGCTTTTTTATGGTAGTCTTTCATCCAACAAAAAAAGAGTTAGATCCTAAAGCCATATTGAACCTTAGAAGGCAAATTTGCTCTTGTGGCTGCAGAAATCATTACTAACCCTGTTCCTAAAATGTATCTGTGAAAGATAGCATTTTCCATGTTTTTTTAAAAATAATTTCTTCTTAACAAATTGCATTCTAATTGGTATAAGGTAAAGTATTAAAATACACCAAAACAAGAATGAAGAACAAATGAGAGCCCTACTTTTGTTTGACTTTAACTTTTTAATGCTTCAGTACATTCAGATATTATCTATGTAAAATCAAAGATGAGGGTTAATCAAAGTGGAGCAGATTACTAAATTGAATCTTATATCTATCATCCCCAGGATCCTTTGCTGAAATCTTTTTCTTTGTATTTTTTCCTATCCTTTGATTAAGTCATATCCTTTCTTTAAGGCCTCCTCATTGCTGTGGACTTCCTAAGCGCCTCTGTCTCTCTAAATTCTCTTTTTTGCTCTTTTTGTGAACATGAGAAAGAGCAGAAAAATTTAGTGTTAAAAGTAGAAGGATAAAGTAAAGGCACACTTTTGATATTCATTGTTAGATGAGATTAGTGGAGCTGTTAGTTTTCTAAGTTTTCAGTATCACAAAAAATAAAAGTTCTGCAACTGTGATTCTAGAGACATAGCACTCATGACTTGCTCTTAGTAACCTTAATTCCGTTCCTGTTATTTCCAGGAAAGTCGTATACTGCCTTTTTCTAGATGAAATTGTCAGACTAAGCATAAGTTATAAACTACGGTCTGTCAAAGTAGTCAGTAGTATTGTAGATGAAGATTCATTTATTGAGTATCTGAAACTAATGCTCTAAATTAAAAAAAAAAAAAAAAAGACTTGACTAAGCCCGAGAATCTAATGTTCACAAGAGAAGAAAAGGAATGGTAAGAATTAGACCTCAGAAGAGTTCAAAAGAAAGAGTGTGGTGGTGGGAGGGAAAGCGTTGAATGTTTTGCTTTTTAAAACCCCTGGCTGACCTCGAGCTGGACCAGTTAAATAACCTTGCAACATGAGTTTAGTTTTGGAGTCCCTGTTTCCGCTTTTGTAATATAGGGATTAATGCCCTACCAGGGTCTAATTGACAGATTGCGTGTGAATTATCAAATCACTTCTGCCCAACACTTGTTTTGCATTATTTATTTTTAATTTCATTATTTTTGTTTGCCCACATGGGAACACAGTTGAGTTTGAAAATCTTGCCAGGGTATCTGCAGAGTTTGGGCCATTATTTTGCAGTAAAAGAGACTTAATTTTGAAGCCCTGCTTGGAAAACTTGTTCAGTAAGTTCCATGCCTTCAGTGATGTATTGATTGAGAAACCTGGAGTGGAAGGAAACCAAGTGCTGTTTGAGAGTTAAACGCATAGTCCGAATTTTTTATCTTTTGTCTATCTCTTGCCATGATGTGAATATTTACTCGATATTTCCACAACAGCCTGCACACATGCATACATATAGGCACCTCTCCTAGGTTCATGTGCAGGCACAGTCTGAAGCATTCTTTTTGTTTCTAAGTAAGTTAAACAGGCAAGAATTAACAAGCCAAACTGAGAATGAAATCCTTTGAATAAATATAATATTTAGGACATATTTTATGTGAGTTAAATAACAAATTCTAACCACCCCTGGGTTAACCAGGCTACTTGTAGTGGCAAGGGAATTTCAGATAAATTAAATATTTTGTTACCTGGAATTTTAGCCATATAGTAGACAAATGCTTAGTTTTTAAACACTTACTGGATGCGAGACACTGTTGTAGGCATAAAGTAGATAATATGAATAAAATAGAAACACTGCTTTAAGGTTGCTAAGCACGTTTCCTTGCCTTACGGGAATTTTCACTGCGTTCAAATTTTAGAGCTGAAACAAGTCTTAGATCATCATCTAGTCCAATCTCTATTCAGACAAAGAGCCTGAACCACTAAGATCCCAACAGAGTGAGTTCAGCAGACAATACCAAATAACAGAAAGCTCTAGGATGATCAGCAGAAGTTGTGTGATTTTATGTTCTTAGCATCATAGCTCTAAGTTTACAAAGGATATAAATGATATGAAAGGTTCAGTTGTGTTCATAAAGATCTATTCTATATTATCTGAAATTAAAAATGGCTTTTATTTTTCTTTAGCACTGTAATTAAACCAATTTTGTATGCTGTGGTGACTATCTCTGTAAATGGTTTTCTATTTAGAGACTCAAGAGTTTAAAAAGGAACTATGCAGATGATGCTGTTGATGAATGTCTAGGTAATGTTAATAGAAATAATGTCATCTTCCTAATTTGCTAAAGTCATAGTAGTTTGTATTTGGAATTCAGATCCCTAATTTCAAGGAAATTGACTCTCACAGAGAGGTTAACTGACTTGCCCAAATAAGAGCCACATTTAGCAACTCATGTTCAAGCAGTGAACAGTTTTTATTTATTAAGATTGTTACATTTTGTTATTCAGGTATCAGTTACTCTCAACTTTAAATGTTTTACTATTGTCACATCTGCTGGGTATTGCCTCTTTTTTATTTTATCTGAGAAATTGATAAAAGAAAGTTATGAAGTAATAGACATTAGAATCAAATCTCTTGGCGTTATTTCTAATTGTTATTTCTTTTCTGCTAAAAATAACCAATATTCAGTTGCTGGTCACAAATAATTTATCCCCCACAATAGATACTGTCTTCTGAGAACTCTGAAACAGTGTCAGATGTTGAGGGAAGCTCTCCTAGCTGCGGGAAAAGAGATTATATGGCACGGGCGCACGAAAGAAGAACCAGCTCATTACTGCAGCATTTGTGAAGTAAGTGATTATTCATACCCACAGTTGTTTCATAAAACCCTTACCTCTTCACTTGGGGTGTCTCTTTAGTTGATGTCATGTATTTTACTGAAACTATCTGTTCATTGATTGTGAATTAACCTTAAAAGTACACATCCCAGAACCATTGGTCTGATGCATCTTGAACAAATTTCCAGGAAGAAGTTAGGTCTGAGCTTATAAACTAGGAATCATCTAGTGTAAATACACAGATGCCAGTATACTCCACTGCAGTGCAGCATATGCAGATGAATGTTCGTGTGCATTCTGTGCAGGTCATGGTTCAGCCCTCTCTGGTACAATTCACAATATGTTTATCGATTTTGTTCTGTGTTGAAGGCACAAAAAGAAAAATGTGATGCATGGAGCTTAAATTCTGTAATGGGAAAAAAATATTGGGAACCAATTGTATGTACATGAAATGATGATGGTTGTGAAGTTGGCCTTACTGGGTAGATTTTACTTAGTTGTGTTATCTTAGAAGAAAAGGAGTCTAAGCTTTCTGGTGTTTGAGACTAACTTCTAGCCCACCATATTGTTTCTTACCCTCCTTGAACCCTAGCAACTCCCTCATCTTTCTGTATAAGGTAGAGGTATTATCTCAGAAATGACATTGTGCTCAAGAAGGTACTTTTTGTTTGGACTCCTTATCATGAGGCTTATTACCAAGCACTGCACCTACTGTCACCTGTTTCGTCATCTGGTATAATCTGATAATCCTCAACAAGTGTCTTGAGATTTGTCTAAGCTTTAGGCACTATGGTGTTTTCTGGAAATTTAAAGATGAGTGAAGCCGATCTTCACTCCCAAGGAGCTACATCTGTGGGAATTATAAGCATTCATGTACAGTACCCAGGGATGGGTATTGTCATGGAGATTTAAAAGGAAACCAATGACCGCTGGCATCCGGTTGTATACCATTGTTTGGATTTCAAGCAGGAAGCTAACCTTTATCAAACTTTGGAATTAGGCTTTGCCAGTAGTTGTTTGAATAAATAGATTGCTCCTTTACGTCACTCTAAATATTATTACCACCCATATATGAGTTTTGGTGCAAAGTAAGCCTGGTCTATTGGAGATTCTCAGGCAGTAGGGCTGTTTCTGTGGCATAGTAACCTAATTCTCTGCCTGTGGTGCTGGCAGGCCATGTGGGTCCCTGTTCATGTCGCATCTGCTCCGCTTATGTCCTGGGAAAGCAGCAGAGGATGGCCTAAGTGCCTGAGCTCCTGCACCCACCTCGGAGACCCAGAAGGAGCTTCTGGCTTCGGACTTAGCCCAGCTCCTGCTGTTGTGGCCGTTTGGGAAGTAAGCCAGTGGATAGAAAATCTTTCTATGTCTCTCCTTTCCATATTTTAAATAAAAAATAAAAGTAAACCTTCAAGAAAAATTCTCAGACACAGTCGTGTTTTCTTAGTACCTATTTTTTATTTATTTTTTGAATTGTTTTCCATGACACAGTTTTGTACGTATAGGGGTTTATCCCTTCTCCTCTTCTTCCCTCCCCATTTTCTTCCCCATTGAGCCCAACCCCCCGCTCTCCCCTGCCCCATGGATTATCACTGTAATGTAGTTCCTTAGTACAAGCTACAAGTTTAACTTTCAGATATATAAGTGTTTCATGGCATTTTGGTTATGGACAAAAGTAGAAAATTGAGTATTCTACTTTATGTTTAAATTTTAATTGGGAGTTTTAGTACCCTTTTTTTTTTTAAAGATTTATTTATTTTATTGGAAAGTCAAATATACAGAGAGAAGAGACAGAGAGGAAGATCTTTCATCCATTGATTCTCTCTCCAAGTGGCCACAATGGCCAGAGCTGAGCTGATCCCAAGCCAGGAGGATACAGGAGCTTCTTCCGGGTCTCCTACACGGATTCAGGGCCCCAAGGCTTTGGGCCATCCTTTACTGCTTTCCCAGGCCACAAGCAGGGAGCTGGATGGAAAATACAGCCATCAGGGTTACCCATATGGAATCTGGCACGTGGCAAGGGAAGGACTTGAGCCACTAGGCTACTGTGCCAGACCCGTTAGTACCTATTCTTAACAGAGAAGGTTCTTCATAAATCCATTGAAGTTGAATTCCATGAGTATACAAAAACAGTATAAAAAATGTCACTATCTGTGTTGAATGCAGTGTTTTCTTGTATAAAACAGGTGGAAGTTTTTGATCTGCTTTTTGTCACTAATGAGAGTAATTCTCGAAAGACCTACATAGTACATTGCCAAGACTGTGCAAGAAAAACAAGTGGAAACCTGGAAAATTTTGTGGTGCTAGAACAGTACAAAATGGAGGACCTGATGCAAGTCTATGACCAGTTTACATTAGTAAGTGAAATCACCATGTGAGTACATAGTTAGCTGGGTCGTGAAGCAGCAGTGTTTGCTCTGCCGCCTGATAAGTAGGAGGTAATGAAAGATTTAAATTTTCCTTTGGCTTAGATACTGGGGTGAGGGCGTATTCCTCCCTTTCGCCTCTCCTCTACTTGCAAGTATTTATTTCTGTGAAAGTGGCAGTATCACTTTCCCTTTTTTCCTGTGTGTGAGACCAGCTTAGTGTAATTACAGAAATGGCATTTGAAAATCTTCCTGTGTGTGGAACACTATCACCTCTTTTATGTCATTTGGGCAAAGTTGATATTTGTGTACCTGGACTATTGATGCCCGTATGATGAGTCACTGTCTGCTTTTAAACCTAATTATATTTAAAATTTTGTTTTGTGAGAAATATTGACTTCATGAGGATGTTTGATGAAGTTCCTGGTCTGTTGTATGACCTGACAAAATTCACGTGTACTTAAAATGGCCCACAGTTTTTATAATTTCAAGTATCAGGTGTTTTAAGTACTTTACCCTAGCAGATCAATAATTTTATGAATAAAATAGATGATTTGTGAGTCTGACTTATTCCAATCTTTGTCTCTCACAATATTTTTATCAGACAAGAAAATTACCTTTTTGAAAGCTGGTTTCTAATATTTTCACTTGAACAAAATTTCTCAAAGAAGAAAATTACCTGAAGTATGTTGAATAAAATAAATTATCCAGCCAAGATGAGTTCTAGAAGCATTTATTAGCGAAGGTATAATTGATGCATTATTTTTCTAAGAGGATTTTTTTAAACAGTAAATTAAAAAGTTTCCCAGTTTTTGACTAATTGAGGAAATGCACAAAGCTAGAAGCACAGTGAGGGGTAGTGATCGCGGACTTGTAGAATCGAGCAGCGGGGAGGCAGCAGTTAGTACAGTACGTTGTACTTCAGGATGGCGTTGCAAGCTGTGGAACTTTCTAGAGAATTATTTCCCTTAACTTTGTAAGTAGACTGTACTACAAATCTACAGTCAAGCCATGACATAGAGAACGCGGCTAATGACTTGTTACACCAAAATAACCGAACTTACTTTTATTTTCAGGCTCCTCCATTACCATCCGCCTCATCTTGATATTATTCCATGGACATTAAATGAGACCTTTTCTGCTATTCAGGAAGTAACCCAGTTCTGCACCACTGCTTTTTGTAGCTATCTCGTAAGGCTGCTGGCTGTGAACTGTGTCTATGCAACCTTCCCAGTGCGGAGTGTCAAGCAGCTGGACGGAGGAGAGTAGCCTGCTCTTACCCCGGGACTCTCGCAAAGCGCATCAGCGGAACTTCCGAAAACAAGAATAATAATTTCCATGTTTTGTATATATCTGACAAAACTGGCAACATCATACAGACTACTGACTTGAAGAAAACCTCTTTTATATTTCTCTATTTCTGGGCTAATGGATTTGTTTTCATCTATCTTTTCCCTTTCAGAATTTTCCTTGAAAAAAAAAATACTAGCCTCGCTGGTCATTTCTTTGTAAGGTAGTTAGCAATTTTAAGTCTTTCTTTGGTCAACTTTTTTTTAATGTGAAAAATTAGGTAAGAAACTTTTTTACTACTTTTATGTTTTTTCTGTCTTGTTTTGAAACCATGTTGGTTACACTTTTGGTTCCTAAATAAAGCATTTAAAAAAATTAACAGCCAAGTCACAAAGATAATGGATTGCACATAGACTAAGGAATAAACTTCAGATTTGTGATTTTTGTTTCTAATCTTGATGTAAATTTACACTATTTATAAATACATATTTATTGCTTGAAAATATTTGTGAATGGAATGCTGTTATTTTTTCCAGATTTACCTGCCATTGAAATTTTAAGGAGTTCTGTAATTTCAAACACTACTCCTATTACATTTTCTATGTGTAAATAAAACTGCTTAGCATTGTACAGAAACTTTTATTAAAATTGTTTAATGTTTAAAGAGTTTTCTATTGTTTGAGTTTTAAAAAGACTTTATGTACAGTGCCCAGTTTTTGTTCATTTTTCAAATCTGATTATATATATTTTATATATACTTATGTATGTATATATAATATATATAGAAATCTGGATATATGTGTATAAAGATTTAGAACTTAAATTTTTCTCATTTTAAGTTTCACATCTATGGTAGATTTTTGAGGTGTCTACTGTAAAGTATTGCCTACGAAAGTATGATTATTTTTAAAGAAATATATATGGTATGTATCTTCAAGACCTAAAATGTCAGACTGGTTTATTGTTAAATTGCAATTACTGCAATGACAGACAAATAAACAATTGCTGCCAAAATGTAGTATAATACTAGAAACCAAATAGTGATTGAACTGCAAATTTTAAAGGGAATGTTTAAAGGGCTTGAAAAATCCTGTACATTACTTAGTAGCATTTTATATGGAAAAGGTGATTTCAGGATGAAGGGCTCTATTTTAGAATGCAAATAAATTAAGAGACTTACTTTTAATGTTAGGCAAGTTTGAAATCTCATGCTTTCCTGCTTACATAACATGGTGGGGTGGGTGATTCCCTGTCACTAGTAAAGTATAGCAAGCTTTGTTGGTTTCCACAGATCCTCGCTCAGAAGAGTATGTCATTAAATAGTCATGGTTGGTGCCTTAACATTTGTGTCTCCATTTTCAGAAGCACTGGACGCATACTCTCGTTTCATCATGCTGTTCTTTTAGTGATTTTTTTTTACAGGAGTCATTATTGAAAAAGCGTGTGCTATTTACATTTGTAACTAAAGAGAATTTATAATTTTACTTGGCGAGAGGCTGTAGTGATTGCATCAAGTGCCCTTTCTAATGCTTGCAATGCATCCTATGAACAATTTGACAGATAAAAGCTTAGAGACGTTTATTCAGTTACTAATCAGCAGCCACCTCTTACATATCACTGCAGAAAGACGGAATTCCAAATCTATTTATTTATATCTCTTTAGCTCTGGAGCAAGAGTGCTTGTCTAAGTATGACTCAAGATTTTTAACCACTAATATTTCTAAGTGGCTTTCTTATTAAATCTCTTATCCAGAGGACATTGAATAATAGGACTCAAGACAAACTTTGTTACATAAATTGTGAGCCAATGTTGAAGAAGCTGAGATGATAAGAACACTAAAGCTATCCCTTAATATTTCTTCACATGTTTTAGTTTACCTTACTGACACAATGTATTATTTTCTGTGGTTTTATTATGGTGGTTTGTTAAGATTAATGTAAGTAATCAGATATTTAAGAGAAATTTAGTACAATCCATATGTGGATTATATATCAAGGGTAATATTTCTTAAGGAGCTTAGTCTTTGAATAGATTAGGAAATAGAAATCAAACACGTTAAGATTACAGTGAAGCAGGATTAGATAAAGCAAGTGTTATGTGAACTGTTTCCATCGATTTAACATCACAGAAGACACAGAAGAAGTTTTTTGTTTTTACTGTTTAGATAACTAGACCCTTAGAAGCAAATTCTACTCAGGTGCTTTAATAATGAAACAAGCCTAGATCATATTACACACATGGTTTTGGAGAAGGAAGCCAGACACACAGAGTATTGAAAAAGCAGATGTTGATCCAGGAAGCAAAACTAATTCATATTCTCTTCTCATTGGCACCAGTTAAATAGAAACTAAATTTCTATCAGTTCATCTGCCTTGCCTGTAATATTGTTAATTTTTAGTCGACATGTTTACACCAAACATGAGTAAGATGTGATCTGTGTCTTCTACCTTCCATACACGCATCTAGATTTGGAGGTATATGTATATATAGCATGTGATACCTAAAGGAGGTAGCAAGGGGGATGAGTAATATGGGGCCTGCATTTCAGCGGGGTTACATCTTCACCTCAGGTGGCATGATTTGAGATCTTCAAGTCATTTGGCATGACTAAGATGTTGAAGATTGGAGAGGTAGGAAGGACCAACCTAAGTTGGGAAAGCTGCTGCCTTGAGACATGTTTATAGACTGTAGCCTATAGTTAATATTGAAGCATCCTCTGGGTTTTAAGCAAAAGAACATTGGATTTGCAGTAGTCTTTTTTCCTGTTAACACATTTTGCCTCTAACACTGCTTCCATGGTATTTATAAAGCACAGAAACTCAAGGAAGGAAAAAGTGATTTAGGATGTGGTGAAGATACAATTAGGGCACAGATTTAGAACACAAAAATCAAGTCCCCACAACTCACTGGATGTCTCCCAGATGGGTAAGAGAGCTTCTAAACCAGGATTACAGAAAGGAAAATAATGGCCTGCTTGCAGGGTATCTATAGTATCTTTGGACAGTGGAGTTGGACATGTTATTAGGAATGAGCTAGCTCTCCATTGAGGTGGTACTTAAAGCCAATAAAATCAAAGTGGACCGAATACTCAGTACAAAACATCAACATGTTAAAGGCAGACTGAAAAAAAAAAAAAAGCTTAGGGCCTTGCATAGTAGCTCAATGGGCTAATTCTTCACCTGCTGTGCCAGCATCCCATATGGGTGCCAGTTCGTGTCCCAGCTGTTCCACCTCCAAACCAGTTCCCCTGCTAATGGCCTGGGAAAGCAGCAGAGGATGGCTCAAGTGCTCGACCCCTGTTCCCACAAATGGGTGAGGCCCGGAAGAAGCTTTGTATCGACAGGCTTAAATCTTTTGGAATAGATAACCGGCTTTGAAGCAGATTCTTAGAGTCCTCTGAGTTGCCACAAGATTGTGATTGTTCTGGCATTAGTCAGAGCTTCCTTGTTGAAGAAAAACCTAATTGCCACAACTGGGAAAAGGTGTTACATTTGGGAGAAGTCAAAAATCAGTCTTTCCAGGAGCTCCTGGTAGAAAATAATGTTGATCTTCGATGAAAGGCGAAAAAGTCACTGGTGTTAACATCAGACAGCATTGTCCTAGGATGCTTTACCACAATTGTTTGTACAAGTGTGTGCCCAGAAGTTCGTGGAAAATGGATTAAAAGAAAAATTTACTTTGGTGCAAAATAACTTTTGAAGCTCTTGCTCATTTTCCATAATCTTTCAAATATCTTTGGTCCAGCCATGTTTTATTTTTTGTTGTGGTTTTTTTTTTGTGTGTGTGTATATATAATTTTATTATCATTTTATGATACAGTTCCGAAGACCCTGGGATTTCCCTTTCCCCTCCCCAATTCCATCCCCCCTCATGAGTTCCCCTATATTATTACTATAGTATAGTTCTTCATACACAGTCATATGTCCATCATTGCAGGCATGGACAATGGCAGAGTCCAGCATCCTATTGTGAAGATATAGTTAACAGTTTCATTGTGAGTCCATCTTTGGAAGTACAGATGCACACTGCATTGTATCCTCACATCTGGATATGATAGTCTCCATTACACAGTTACTATACATCTACATCCTTCTAAATGAAAAGCCACAAAACAAAACAACAGGAAGAAGAAAACAACACCATGAAGTTAAATAACATGATACTGAATGACTAATGTGTTGCTGAACAAATGAAAAATCAGGAATCTTCTTGAATAAAATGATGCTTCTGTATGAGCTATGAGTGATTGAAGAATTTAATCAGAAGAAAGTGTTTTGAAGAGATGAAACTAACAAAAACATCAGTTTCTGCTCATCTTTGTTGGTGAAATGTGTCTCCTGGAGGCAACAAATAGATGGGTTTTGTTTTTTAATCCTATGTTATATTTTTCAGACACCTCAAGAAAACAAGGAAATGCGTGATTTTTTATTGTGCCTGAAAATATCCACCATTTATTGAGAACTTAGGCAAAGTATGATTGATGCAAAGTACTTTATATGAATTACATGTACTCTTCTCATTGCTTCTAAATACTATTGTATCTAAATCTCCAGGCAAGAAAGATCTTACAACTTGCCTAAGAGTCATTAAATGAAGTCATAGTTCCAACTTCAGAATGAATGCTGTCCACCTCCCATTGCAGAGAAACAGAAACTGCTAAAACGTGCTTCAAAGTGACAGAAGAACTCTTTCTTTTCAAATTACTTCTTGAATGAGAGATGTGTGTTTAAGCCTGGTGACCCACAATTTGCTTGGCCGTACCATACATAATTCAAAGCAAGATCTCCCTTGAGGTTGAAACAGGATGGACAACAGCTGCCAACTGGGACTGTATTAGGCAAACCAAGCAAGACTTGGTGGCATAGTGTTGGGTTGAGAGGATTTTCTCCTCAAATGCATACAGTGAGTTAGTGGAAATGATGGAGGAGAGGAAATTCCTGTCTTTATGATGTCTGCTGAGTAGTTCGCATCCTAAAATGAAATAATGACACTTGGAAAATGAGTGATTGGATCTCTTAATGTAGAGGTTATTAACCGGAATTTTTCTGAACTCTTGATGCAGCTACTGCTTTAGCACTCTGGCTTAAGATGTGAATCTGATTTTAAGTGTCAACCTGGAAAAACTAGCATCACTGTTCTCAGGGTTTTAAAATCATCCAGGGCAATGTAGTTGGTTTCCAATTGAATGAGCATGTTTTGTTATCAGCCAACAAAGATTCCTAATGAATATAAAGACTATCCTGATGGACCTAAATTATATCTGTGCGTGATGACTTTATTAAAGTCCAACATATGGTTAACATAATACTCAAACGCAGTTTCCAAAACGCCCCAGGTTCAGTATCCGTTAAAGAGGAGAGAATGAACCAATTTATTTTGTAGGCTTATTTAGTTAAAGGTACTGAAGCCTAAACTTCAGTGCCCTGCTTTGTGGTGGAATTCAATGTTTGGTAGAGTTAAACCAGACCAGAAAAATTGATAGAAGTGTACTAAATGTTACATGTATTCATTATACTCTTTGGGTGAACTTTTGAGATGCATGCAGGGCGGGAGCCATGGAAGTTTAGTAAGTGGAAGTCAGTACTCCAATCTATGAGCTATTGTCAGCAAAATATTCTAGGTGAAATTGATGAAAATATTTGGGAAGCGAGTTCAAATCTCGCGCATCAAAATTTTTCATTAAAAGATATTGTGAAGAACCAAAGATTAGAAAAAACAGCTGCTGTGTACTATCGCTGTCCTGCAGCAATGGACTTGGTACACAAAGCCGATAATAACACGCATGGGCTACTGACTGATGATCAATAGCTGATATTTATTAGGGTCAACAGACTATACACTGAGGGTCGTATAGGATTAGGGTGGAGGTATTTAGCTCATCAGTAAACCCATCAACTGTTTCTATGCTTTTGTTTGGAACTCCTTTTGTCTTGTATATTCCACCAAGTGTTCTCATACACATACTTTCCACTCAACTGTTCTTATACAAATGGTATCCCATCAGGTACACAAAAGGTAGCCATTCGGTTGTTCTCATGCAAAGGATGTCCAATCAGTCACACAAAAGGCACCCATTCAGTTGTTTATCATATAAATAGTGTCCAATCAACTGTAATGCTGTGCTCGCTGAACTTCTAGGGTCACAATGTCCTCCTAAAGTGTACCAATTTTGTACAGTTTTTAAAAATTTTGTTGTGCATGTTTAGGATTTACATCATGATGTTATGAGTTACATACATACAAAATAGACACTAAAATTAAACAAAACATTAACATTGTCATCTCAAATGTGTGTGTGTGACAAGCAGCTGAAATCTACTTATTTAACAAATCCGTAATATAATTTGCTTAACCTTAGTCATGTACAGGTCTCTGAACTTGTCCATCCTACGTATCCGCTACTTTATGTTCTTAGACCTGCATCTCCCTATTCCCCCAGCAGTTGATTGTCACTGTGCATCAAGATTATCCCATCATGATTCATTCAAAATCAGATTCATAATCTATGAATTAAGATTTTTTTTCTGTTTTATAAAACTGTCTCTGCTCCTCCAGAAAAGTTCAGTCTGCTGAAAGTTTCATAAACAAGAGTCCATTGAAGAGTCGGAAATAAATAGTGGCTCCTCTGCTAGTCTTGCAAAGTCGCGAGATTCTCGCACTCTGCACCTTACCATTTGTGCTTACTTCCACCTCCACTTAGCTCTTCAACCCAGTGTCCTTATTTCCTGTTGTTTTCTTATCTCTTTTTTTTTTTAAAGATTGATTTATTTTTATTTGAAAGGGAGATTTACAGAGAGGAGAGACACAGGAAGAGATCTTTCATTCCCTATTTCATTCCCCCAAAATGGCTGCAATTACTGGAGCTGAGCTGATCTTAAGCCAGGAGCCAGGAGCTTCTTCTGGTCTCCCATATGGGTGCAGGGTCCCAAGGCTTTGGGCCGTCCTCAACTGCTTTCCCAGGCCACAAGCAGGGAGCTGGATGGGAAATACAGCCAGGACACGAAGTAGCACCCAGATGAGAGTCTCGTGGATACAAGGCAAGGAGGCTACCACACCAGACCTGTTTTCTTATCTTTTTACCTCCTCTTCAACTCTTCAGTTATTCCCATTAATTATGACATAAAAGATTAAATTTTCTTTCACACCTTCTGGATGTTGTTTCATTCCTGTCAATATTCGGGGCTTATTCTAGGATGAGGTTAAAGCCCTTGGAAACAGCACAAACATCCCAGAGCAGTGGACAGGCAGTGGCATCTGCTGGCATAGCGGGGTCAGTTGAGCTGAGCTAGGCTCCAATATCCATTATGTGTATGAGAGCCAAATGAGCTGTGGGACAGACCAGACCAGACCAGTCTACTGCACATGCTAGCAAGCCCAGGAACCAGGGCTGGGGGCAGACCTGGTGGGGTGCTACTGGGGGTCGCTCCAACTAGGCTGCAGTTCCCACAGGTGTCTGTGAGGGCAGAGTGTGTGGTGGGCAGGGTTAGGCTGGGCCACAGCACCCAATGATTTGAAGCTTGTTGAAGCTTGTGCAGTGGATGGCATACACAGATGTTCAAGGAGGACACAACAACGAGTTCATTGAGGCCTGCAGAGGCCATCTAGTACCATAGAGTGCAGAATAAATTGGATAGTTCTCCCAATCAAGTTTTGAAGCGAGTATCTGGGCAAATGGAGACTCTAATATGGACTACACCAGCCAATGGACCGTGGAAGAATAATCCAAGGATTTGCAGCCATGAAGTCAGCAGCATCTCAGAACAGTAGCCTCAGAACATGCTCCACATTAGAGACCCTGGGATGACATAGAGTGGCTGTCCCCCATTCCCAGATACTGATGCGGTTGGACTGCTGGGAGTGGCTTTCTCCCTTTCTCTCCATACTTTTCCCAGATACAGAAAGAAAAAAGGAGATACAGTTGGAAAAAAGGAGACAACCGTCTCATTCACTTTCCCCCATTCTTTGACCCTCCCCACCCTAACTGGTGCTCCACATGGGCATGTATCTTTCTCAACTATGTAAACATCATCAAAAATAAATTATTTAAAAAAAATTGTCCCTATATTGTCTCGCAACGTGTTATGACTATTCCTCGGATGGTACTCAGCTTGTGTGGATACATGGCTGAATATCCACAATATTCTAAGCTTCTTAGTTTCACATTGAAGCCCTTTCTGCCGCTTAGACTGCTAATACAGCGTACAGTGGTCTAGAATACCAGTTAGGTTTGGTGGTAGGATTCAGATCACTTGTATTTAGGTAGGTTCTGTTTGCGTGCTCTAGCCAGTACACTACAGTGAGATGAGTGTTGTTGCTCCAAACACGAGGGCACTTCAAAACCTCATCAAAAACGTGGAATGAGGGGGCTGATTCTTGTTGTAATATGTTAGGCTTCCACCTGTGGTGCCGGCATCCCATATGGTTGCTAGTTTGAGTCTCAGCTGCTCCACTTCTGATCCAGCTCGCTGTTCATGCTTCTGGGAAAACAGTGGAGAATGGGCCAAGTCCTTGGTCCTTGGGTCTCTGCACCTATGTGGGAGACCTGAAAGAAGCTCTAGGCTCCTGGCATTGGGCCAGCCCAGCCTAGCTTCAGTGGTTATGGCCATTTGGGGAGCAAACCAGAAAAGAGAAAATTATATGTGTTTGTGTGTGTGTGTGTGTGTGTATGTATGTCCTTCTCTATCTGTAAGTTTGCCTTTCAGATAAAAAAAAATCTTTGAGTCAGCCTAGTGTCAAAGCAAGCTAATTCTCCATCTGTGGTGCCATGACATTCCGTATGGGCATCATTTCTATCCAGACTACTTCTAAGCCAAATCCCTATTACCGGCCTGGAAAAGCAGTGGAGGATGGCTCAAGTCCTTGGGCCCCTGTGCCCATGCGAGAGGCCCAGAAGATGCTCCTGGCTTTGAATCGGCTCAACTCTGGTCATTGCAGCCATTTGGGGAAATGAAACCGGGGATGGAAGATCTCTTCCTGTGTCTCTCTCTCTGTAAATCTGCCTTTCAAATAAAAATAAATAAATCTTTTAAAAAAATAAATCTTTTTTAAAAACACTGGAATGTAAAGATATTTATTTTCAGTGCAAAAAAAAAAAACAAAAAAAAAAACGGGAAATCCAGGCGGACTATGTATTTTTCATGAGCTTTGTGAGGATTTTTCATATGCATGGATTAAAAAAAAAATTGCACCAAAATAAACTCATCTGTTAATTCCATTTTCTACAAATTTTTTGAAGTACCTTAATATAAATATGGATTTGTCAGTTTTGCCTTTAAATTCTATCAACCTTCATGTATTTTGGGACTGTCTGATTAGGTGCATAAATATTTAGGATGGTTAAGTCTTAGTCAAAGAAATTCTTCAGAGCAGGCAGCACTGCGGCAGATTCAAGGGCAGGAGAGGGGCTAGGAGGAGGGAAGAGAGGAAGCGATGCAGCAGGCTCAAGGAAGGCCAGGAGTGAAGGCAGCCTTCCGTAGTTTCCTTGCGTGGCACCACAACGTGGATAGAAGCCCAGATGCAATCAAAAGCGGGGTGGTTGGAGCCCTGAGAGCTGACAGCAATCAAGAGAGAGGCTTGGTATCTGGAGAACAAATCGGTGTGTTTCGGGGCTGGGAAAGCAGAGGTTATGAGGCCTCGGAGCAGCTGTTTGCAGCTTCCCTGCCCCTGATGGTGGTGCTGCCAGGAGGCCCCAACGGGACAGAAATGCAGCAGTGTGCAGGGACTCTTCCTGTTAGTGGTTGGCACTCTAAATCAAACTTACACACACAAAAAAAGTCATATTTCCTAAGTGTAGAGTTCCATGCCTGAGAAATACATGCCCATTTTATGTACACACAGCAACATTTAGAGGGGAAAACTGCCTTGCATTGATTATATTATCTCTTATTAGCAGGCAGAGTAGATCTCAGAACAAGGAGAATTATCAACACTAAAAAGAGACAACATATAACAAGGATCTTTCTTTTTAAAAACTTATTTATTTATTTTTAGGCAGGTTTACAGAGAAAAGGAGAGACAGAAAGATCTTCCATCTGCTAGTTCACTGCCAAAGTGGCCGCAACAGCTAGAATTGAGCCAATCTGAAACCAGGAGCCAGGAGCTTCTTCCTAGTCTCCCACGCAGGTGCAGGGTCCCAAGGCTTTGGGTCATTCTTTACTGCTTTCCCAGGCCACAAGCAGGGAGCTGGATGGGAAGCGGAGCAGCTGGGGAACGAACTTGACATAGGGTGGAAGATTATCTTGTGCTATCACATGGGTCCCAAGGATCTTTATTCATATTCGTCAATTGTTTACAATTTGCTACATTTGCTTAATCTTTTTTTCTGTTTGCTTTCTCTCTTTCCTCCTCCCTCCCATCTCTCTCTGTTTTGCTTTCTTAAAGCATTTGGTATTAAACAAGTGTTCATAGCATCATCACTCAGTTGCAATCATCCTTGGCATTTTCATCTTTTCCTAGTCCCATGATATGAGGCATGACACTGGAATCCCAGCCCCCAAAGGAAGTATCCAGTGCTCTACACCGTGCTATGCTATATGTTCAGTACGTTGGGCACATTAAATGCATTTTCAGTTACCATGTTATCAGCTCCCAATGGACTTGACAAGAGGTAATCTCACTGGAAGTTAGGGGCATCTGTACACAGAGAGATTTTGTTTAGGGAATTTGTGCATGTGACTGTGCAGGCTTGGTGAGTCCAAAATCTGCAGGGTAGACCAGCAGACCGGAGCCTCAGGGAAGAGAGTGGCTGCCCATGTCCAAAAGTGCTCTGCTGGCAGTACTCCTTCCCACTCAGGGTCTCGGTTTTTGTGCAATCGGATTGGAGAAGGCCCAGCTGTAGTACAGAAGCCCATCTATTTAGTAGCTGAATATCCAGCCATAAAAGTGTCAGTCTCATCCAAAACACCCCCATAGGAACATTCACAATTTGATTGGACCAAAAGTCTGGCCACTGTGGCTCAAACTAAATTATCACATAAAATGAACCATCACACTGCTTATTTTTTGAAAAGATCAAGATGTTGTAGAATGTCTCCCCGTATGGGCTTTTGTGATGTTTTTACATGACTAAATGAGGTTTGAGTTATGTGTTTTGGGAAAACACGCTGCTGAAATCAAGTTTCCTTCTCTTCCTATGAGGTTCCAAGTCACAGGATATCGCCTGACTTTGATGACTGGTGATTTTGACCTTGGTCGCTAGGCTAGGATGATAATTTATTATTTTTTATGCTTTGAAAGTGACTATTCACCCCCCCCCTTTCTAAACTCTTTTCTACCTGGGAAAGTCACTGAGTCTAAGTACGCTCCAGAGGAGAGAGTTGAGCTCTACCTACAGAAGCGATATAATCCATGTGCGTGGTCCTTGGAATTCTATGAAGCATATTTGTCCTTCCTGGTTTAATCAGTCACATGTCCCAGTGTGGAAAAATGTTTATTTGAGGGGATATTATCCAATTCTCTGGCTATTTATTGCTCAAATTGTCGCGACGTTGGCCACTGAGACCTCCTTCACACTGGCTCCTGTGTGCTTCTGACGTGTTCCCGTTCTTGTTTTAGCACTTCCTAACTTACTGCAACGACAAGATGCTCTAAGATGCTCATCTTGGGTTTTCTCTGCCTCGGGCCAAGACTTAGTCATTTCTTGTTGGATCCCTGGTTCCTCTGATAAAATGGGTTCAGCAGTGCATACATTCCTGTAATTATGTTTCTATAAGTATGCATATTCAAATAAGCATAGCCTCATTGACATCTAAAATATATAAGGACATTGGTATAAAAGTTAAAAATCATGAATAAAAACAAAGTGTGAGTGTGATAGCATTGCTTTGAAAAAGAATAAAACAAACAGGACTTCATACTGATACCTTGAACTTGGACCCAACGCCAGAATTCGTGGCAGCCTTTTGCCTCCTCCTTTTCTTTGTAACCACTTGCTCTGACACCATGACTTCTATTATCTATCATTCGTTTACTTACCCAGTCAGCCCTGGAACACATGTAAAGCAGTTTCAGAATTGCTTTCCCATAGCTCCTTGCAAAAAAAAAAAAATGTTTTTCCAAACTACAGTACAATATTGATATATGGATTTTTGTGTCTTAGTCTTGAAATAGCTCATTGAAAGATCATGCGCCTTCCTTTCTGGGGCCTTGACACATTTGCTGACTTTTTTTTTTTTTTTTTTTTTTTTTTAAAGATTTATTTTTATTATTTTTTCATTGGAAAGGCGGATATACAGAGAGGAGAGACAGAGAGGAAGATCTTCCGTCCGATGATTCACTCCCCAAGTGAGCGCAACGGGCCGATACTATGCCGATCCGAAGCCAGGAGCCTCTTCCGGGTCTCCCACACGGGTGCAGGTTCCCAAAGCTTTGGGCCGTCCTCGACTGCTTTCCCAGGCCACAAGCAGGGAGCTGGAAGGGAAGCGGGGCTGCCGGGATTAGAACCGGCGCCCATATGGGATCCCGGGGGTGCAAGGCGAGGACCTTTAACCACTTGCGCCACCGCGCCGGGCCCAACATTTGCTGACTTTTTAAAAGTTAATTAATTTATTTATGAAAGGCAGATTTACAAGAAAGAGAAGGAGAAACAGGGAGAGAGATCTTCTGTCCTCTGCTTCACTCCACAAGTGGCTGAGCTGATCCGAAGCCAAGAGTCAGGAGCTTCTTCCTGGTCTCCCATGTGGGTGTAGGTTTCCCAAAGCTTATGGACAGGCTCCAGTGCGTTCCCAGACCACAAGCAGAGAGCTTGATCAAAAGTGGAGCAGTCAGGATATGAACCGGTGCCCAAATGGGATACCAGCACTTGCGGGTAGAGGATTAGCCAATTGAGTCACTGTGCTGGGACCCATGCTGACTTGGCTTTATTTTATTTATTTATTTATTTTTTTCAAGAGCACATAAAGCCAAGTTCACTTTGTGTAGGTAAAGTCATGAAGGCACAATTTGAGTACCACACATGGCAGGTAAATCTTAAAATTTTCCCTTCATCCAATCCAGGCCAGCCAGGGCCATTTTTGAAAAACTGGCTTCTGAGTGTGCAGAAACCGTAGGCCTGACCTAAGGCACCTAGAGACCGGAGTCTGTTGGGCTACAGCGGGATGGAAGGATGCATTTGCTCTTTCTGGACGCTTTCAAGAGACCAAGTGAGAAGCTTCCTACGCCTCCCAGAAGGAACAGAATAGAGATGAACCCAGGAAACCGGGGCAGAAGCTCAAATGCTCAGCTGGGCTTTTCTTTGTGTTACCAGCCACTTGTTTGAGTGGCAAATGATTGGGATTATAAGCTTTCTTTCTGGCAAATCCTAAGAGGGAAACCATACTTGCAGGATCAAGTGGGGAAGAACTCTCTCAACATTAAGAACACGCCCTGAAAAAAAAAAAAAGAACACACCCTGGATTGGCAAGATAAATGAAAAGAGGTGCCCGGCGCTTGCTTCCTCCTGCACAAAGAAAACCAGTTCAACAGACAGAGAGCTGCATGTTGAGGTGAGCAACAATGGAACCAGCAAGAGAGAGCGAGTCAGAGACCCTACGGGACACACAGACCTGAGCAAGTGGCACAGGGGACGGAGAACAGGGCAGTGGCACCTACAACCCCAGCACCCAAGTCAGGAGTCCTCCCTGCTGCACGGAAAAAGGGGAGATGCCGAAAACCCTGGTGACGGAAGAGGTCCATGGATGTCATGGCTTTGCAGACACGTTAGGGCAGCCACCTAGAGTTTGTGTCTCAACTTTGCTTCCAGTGTTTACTGCGCAGTCTCCCAGTACTCAGAGCCCAAGCTGTTGCAGCATCATAGCCTGTCATGCACCTGCACCACTTCTGCACCCAAAGGAAGGCCCAAGCCACAGCTGCAGCTGGATTGGCACTGCTGGGCCCCAGGGCACACCCCTCACTACTGCTTTGCAGCTGATCCACCTTGGCCTGAGCTGCCACTAAGCTTAAGGAATTACGTTCTAATCTACTTGTTCCCTACAGCCACAGCCAGCAGACAGCAAGATACACAGCTCTGATGTCACCAGTAGCTAACCCATAGCCCGCACTCTTTGTTTTTTGATTCATTTATTTTTAATTGAAAGGTATAATTGCAGAGAGAGATTGAGAGAGAGATGTCTTCCATCTGTTGGCTCACTCCCCAAATAACCACAATGGCTAGACCTGGGTTGATCCAAATCCAGGAGCCAGGAGCTTCTTCAGGGTGTCCCACACGGGTTCAAAGACATAAGCCAACCTCTGCAGCTTTTCCAGGCTATTAGCAGGGAGCTGGATCAGAAATGGAACAGCTGACATACAAATTGGCATCCATCTGGGATACCGACACTGCCGGTGGAAGATTAGCTTGCTGCATCATGGCACCAGTCCCACTAGAAAATATTCTTAGCACAGTCTGCTCCTGTTTAAGCGTCAGAAGCATAATACTGAGAGGGCTCACATATGCAAGAGAAAAGAATCAAGTCACATTCAAGATGGCTTCCACGACCTTAATAGCATATTTTCCAGACAGAAAACATATAGGCCAGGAAGGAACAGAATGGCATATTCAAAGTTCTGGAAGAAAAATAACCACCCACCAAGAATATTATGCACCACAGAGCTCTCCTCCAGAAATAAAGACAAGTTCTAGAGGAGGGAATTCACCATGATTTGACTCACCTAAAAAGCTGCTTAGGGAAATCCTACAACCAAAATCATAAGAAAAATAATACCTTCACTGAAAACATATGAAAGTAGAAACCCCACTAGAAGGGCATTTGAGTGAAAAACAGAAAATAATCAAACCTTATCAATATAGTAAACCAGAAAATCACAAAGATGAATAAGAGAGAAAGAACAGGATGAATAATAGTCAAAACAAATAAAAAACTTCACAAAAATGGTAAGAGTGAGTCCATATTTATCAAAATAATTTTAGAGGCTGGCATGGTAGCATAGCGGAATAGTCCTCTACCTGTAGCGCTGGCATCCCACATAGGTGCTGATTCTAGATCCAGCTACTCCACTTCCCATCCAGCTCCCTGCTTGTGGCCTTGGAAAGCAGTGGAGAACGGCCCAAAGCCTTGGGACCCTGCACTCATGTGGGAGACCCAGATGATGCTCCTGGCTCCTGGCTCCTGGCTTTGGACCAGCAACTCTGGCCATTTGTGGGTGAACCAGTGAATAAAATATATTTTTCTCTCTCTGGTTCTCTCTCTCTCAAATTCTTAATTTCACATAAAATAAATAGATCTTTAAAAATAACAACTTTCAGTGTAAACAGTCTAATTCCCCAATTAAACTTTACTGACATCATATGATGGTTAGAAGAAACTCATTTGCACCCATGAAGATGCACAGACTGAGACCGAAGGATTGGAACAAGATATTCCTTGCAAATAGAAACCCAAAACGAGCAGGAATATTCATACTTAGACAAAATAGATTCTAAGACAAAAATTAGAAAAAGAGGCAAGGAAGGTCACTGTACAAGGATCAAGTAATCAAGTCAACAAGAGGAAGCAACAATTATAAATGTACAGACACAGAATGCTGTAGCATCTAATTTTATAAATCAAACATAGCTAGATCTAAGCAGAGAAAGGGGACCTGGCACAGTGATCATGAGGGACTTCAATGTCCCACTTTCATTAATGGATGGAACATCAGGTCATACAGATGAAAACATTTACCCAAGAGACATCTGAGCTACATTACACTATAGACCAAACAGATCTGATGGACACTCACAGAATAATTCACCCAGCAGCTGCAGAATAGACGTTCTTCTTTAAAAAGAAAAAGAAAAAAAAAAGATTTATTCACTCAAAAGGCCGAATTCCAGAGAACAGATCTTCCATCTGCTAGATCACTCCCCAAATGGCTACATGACTGCAGCTGGGTCCATCAAAATCCAGAGCCAGGAGCTTCATCAGGGTCTCTGATCTGGGTGCAGGGGTCCAGGCACTTGGGCCGTCTTCTGCTGCTTTCCCAGGTGCATTGGCAGGGTGTTGCATTCAAAGTAGAGCAGCTGGGACTTGAACCGGTACCCAAACGAAATGTCAGCATTATAGGAGGTGGTTTTACCCACTATCTCACAACTGCCCCAGAATGCAACATGTAGGATAATTGCGAGAACAGAGTGTGTATTATTAGGCCATAAAGCAAGTCTCAGTAAACTAAAATGAATTGAAATTATTCATATTTTTCTGTCCACAAAAGAATAAAACTAGAAATCAACAAGAGAAACTTCAGAAATTATAAAATGACAAAATATCCTTTTTTTCTAACATTAAGATGGTTACGATGAACCCTACATTATCAGTGCACAGTGTACATATATAGTGTAATATCTATGCATGAAATTAATATGTTAAAGACTGTTAAATCTTAAATTTGATAACTGCTTTCAAGATACAAAAAGAAGTTACACTGAACCCCATAATTAGGTATAATTACTGTTAATAAAATAATTTTAATGCTATTAAAGTATAAAAGAAATCACACAAATACATGAAGGCTGAACAATATGCTATTGAACAAGCAGTGAGTCACTGAATAAAAAGAAGAAAGTTTAAAAATTCTTGAAACAAATCAAAGTGGAAACACAATGTACCAAAACTTCCTGGGTGCAGCTGAAGTAGAGCTAAGAGCTGCTTGTAATGACAAGCATCCACATGGAAGAAAAATCCGGGTTCAAGTAAACAACCTAACAGGATGTCTCAAAAACCTAGAAAGGCATCAACAAACTAATTCAAATTCATGGAGGGAAAGAAATGAACAAAGATCAGGACAGAAACAGAGACTTAAACAAGACAAAAGATCGATGAAACAAAAAGTTGCTTTTTCTTTTTTTTGAAAAAAATTAAGCAGAAGTGACAACATTTTAACCAGATTAACCAAGAAAAGAGAAGATACAAAACCATAGATGAAAAATGAGACAACCTGATATCACGGAAATACAAATGATAATGAGGGACTATTGCAAGCAACTAGATGCTAACATATTGGAAAACCTAAAAGAAATGAACAGATTGTTAAATATGTATAGCCTCATAAAATTGAAAAATCTGAATAGATCAAAAACAAGAGTTGAGATTGAATCAACAATAAGAAGTCTCCTTACAAGGAAAATCCCAGGAGTGATGAACACATTGATGAATTTTACCAAACTTTGAAGCAAAATTTTTAAGCAAGAGCTAGCATCAATTTTCTTCCACTATTCAAAATAATTGAAAGGGAGGGAGCTTTGAAAGTCATTAAACAAGGCTGACATTATTGATACTTCTTGTTTTGACCAGACAAGGCAACAGCAGAAAAAGGCAAATTAGAGACTCATCTCCCTGAGTAGCACAGCTGCAAAAATTCTCAACAAAATCCCAGAAAACTGAATCTCTTAGGAGCACATCAAAAAGCTCAGTCATGATGACCAAGTGGATTCATCCCAGGGAACAGAAGGATGGTGCCAGTCCATGGGAATCAATCAATGTAATACACCGTATCATCAGACAGATGGATAACAACGTTGCCATCATCTCATTAAATGCTTTTCATAAAATCCAACATTGCTTCATGATGAAAAAAAACCTTGAGCAAATAATGTATAGAAGCTCAACCCAATACAGTGCATGTATCACAAACTCCTAGCCAACATCATCATACTGATTGGGGAAAAGGTGGAAGCGTTTATTTTAAAATCTGAAACAAGATGATTTTCACTCTCGCGTTATGTATTTAATGCAATCCTGGAAGATTAAGCCAGAGCAATTTGGCAGGAGAGAAAAAAAAAATAAAAGGCCCATAAACAGGAAGGAAGGAGAAGATATTTATTTGTAGATGATGTGATTCTATCTATAGAAAAACACGAAAACTCCACCAAGACTAGTGGACTCATAAACAAATGTAGTAAAATTGTGGAACACAAAATCAGCCTATAAGATTCAATGGAATTTTTATAAACAAATAATGAACTTTCTGAGAGGGAAATTGTGAAATCTCATTCATAGTAGCTACCATAATGACTTGGTAATACGCAATCAAGGAATTCAAAGACCTCTACAATGAAAATGCCAAACACTTGATGAATGAAATAAGTTGAAGAACAAATACATGAAGAAAGCACTTGAAGTTATGATTCATGACTTGGAAGAACTGGTATTATTAAAATGTCCAAAATATCAAAAGTAATTTACAGATTCAGAGTAGTACCAATGAAACTACCAATGATATTCTTCATGGAACTAGAAAAATCGGTTCTAAAATTCATATGGAAACACATAGAAATTGCCAAAGCAATTGTGAACAAAAAGAGCAAATCCAGGGGCATCACAAAACCTGGTATCAAGCCAACAAGGTACTGACACAGAATAGACATGTAGGCCAGTGGGAGAGTACAGCAATCCCAGAAATAAATGAATGCATCTCCAGCCAACCGATTCTTATTCTTACAAAGGCACCAAAAACATGCACTTGATAAAAGAGTCTCTTCAATGAATGGTACTGGTAAAGCTGTTTATTCATATGCAGGAAATTTGAACTTGGCAACTATCTCTCACCCTATCCCAAAACCAACTCAGAATGAATCAAAGGCTTAAATGAAAGACTCCAAATTGTGCACTACTAGAAGAAAATATAGCATGAACTCTTCAAGACATCTGTATAGTTTATTTTTTTTCCTAGATTTTTGGGACATATTGTTAGGCTGCTTATTTGAACCCTGATTTTTCTCCCATCTGGATGCGTATCCACACCCTGCCACTCTGCCTTTCCACTATATGAAAATAAATATTCATTAAGAACAAAACGCCTTGAACTCCATCACAGCTTCCATGGTCACCATGTTTTGTCTTTCCTAGCTGCCTTAGTATCGTTAGAGGCATTGGCCAACTTCCTTGAGAAACCGAGGCAGCTTCTTTGGCATTCTAAAACCGTCTGTGAGTTGGCCCTTTAACGACGGCGCCACTCCCCAAGACCCTGTTGATGCTGATGTGTGACACCGACCCAGATTTAGAGACTTCATCTGCCCCAGGAAAAGTGGATTCCTCAGAGCAGCAGGAGTGTGCATGTGTCGCATTGCCACCCTAGAAGGCTCCCCATAGCTTCGTTCAGAGTAACTGCAGGGTGTCAGCAGTGTGGATGTTGGTCAAGAGATGAAGGACTGCACTGTATGAACTATCTCCCTGCGGTAGCATTCCGGTTCGTGATGCAGAGGGGTGAAGGGCTGACACACACGGCACGGCTCAACCTCAAAAACACTGTACCCGAAAGAAGCTGGAGGTGTGGGCCGTTTGTGGTGTCTCAGTGATAGCTCAATGAAAACAAGATGAAGAAGAAAAGAAATAGGATGGGGCGCTGGAAGCGAAGCCATCCGTGAACCCCGCAGGGCACACACGGAGCAAGTCTAGCAGGATCCGCTGTGCGGTGTGGGCGTGTCCTCCGCAGGGGGAGGTGGCCAGCTAGCATCAGCAGTGTGACTGCAGCCAGTGTTCTGGTCCCAGGGGCCCATGCTTGGCTGCTTCCAGCCTGGGTGAGTGAGAGGAGTCTGGCCACACTTGACTTGATCTCGGGGTAGGCATGGGCTCTGGCAGGCCAGCGGCTCCCCGTCTTCACGAAACAGTTATCAGGAAGCCTTTGCGGGGAACCAGGTCATTCTGCACCAACGACAGGAGCTGCTGCTGCCAGGCCCGTTTCAGCATCTGTGAACCTCTTGGCGAGCTCGCTGCAGGAGCGACGCGGAGGCGGCTGAAGCCCTGGCCAGAGCACAGCTGCGGAGGCGAAGCCCTCAGATGTGCTGCCAGGCAGGAAAGAAAAATAGCCAAGACTGCTTTAACGAAGGGTCAGAGTGTCCCCTAAAGCCACAGCCGGGATTTGTAGCGTGCTGCATCCTCCCACTGAGTAATCTCGCTTCCATTCTTCTCCCCTCCTTGGTGCCCCCCCCCCCCACGTTGCTAACTCCTACCCACTCTGTCGCGTCACCCCATTGTCCCTGCGACTTGAAGCTGCAATTTCAGGAACCAGAGCAAGATTGTCCCTTGCTCCCCCTGGAACTTTCCCCGCTTCGGTGTGATTGCTCTTGTTGCTTGCAGCAGGGTGGCACCACGTCGGGCTTCTGTCTCCTTATCATCCTGTCTTTACCCCTTCCCATTTCCTGTGCTCCACATAAATTTTTCTTTCCAAAAAATTCTGTTTATTCATTTTCATTTTATTTGAAAGAGGGCAGGAGGGAAGGAGTGAAAGAGCAAGCGAGAAAGTGAGCGAGCTTGCAGTCACTCGGCCAGGCTGAAGATGGGAGCTCAGAATTCAACGCAGCTCTGATGTTGGTAACACCTACTCAAGTGCCTGAGCTGCCACCTGTCCCAGGGAATGTCCCAGCAGGAAGCTGCATCAGGAGCAGAGCCGCCTGAACGGGATGTGGTGGTCTCAGGGAACATCTTCATTGCTGTGCCAAGTGCCTGGCCCTCATCATGTCACGTATGAATTATTTATTTGAAAGAGCACTTCAGAAAGGGATCTTCCATCTGTTTCACTCCCAAAAGGGGCACAATGGCCAGAGCTCAGTCCGTGTGAAGCCAGGAGTAAGGAACTTCCTCCAGGTCTCGTATGTTAGTGAAGGGGCCCTAGGACTTGAACCATCCTCCACTGCTTTCCCAGGAACATGAATAGGGATCTGGATGGGAAATGGAGCAGCCAGGTTTAGAACTGACATCCACATGGGAAGCGGGCGCTGCAGTTAGAGGCTTAATATGCTACACCACCACGCCAGCCCCTCAACATCTCTTTTTCGTACATGTCTCTACTAAAAGCTCTATTTTGAACATCTGGATGGGGACAATAACTCTTAATACATCACTAACCAGCAATTATGGTTGTGTAACCTAGACCAAAATTATTGATGTGTATTATCAGTCAGACCTCTTCCACCCTTTTCTATGAGAATAAGGACAAAATACAAACGATGGTTCCCTAGAGAAGTTGTGATTGCAAACAACAGCACACTTGACAATGGGCACCCAGCAAAAGCAGGCTCCACATTTAGGACTCAAGCAAAAACAAAAGGATTGACAAATGTGAACATACGTTTCACAATTCTCCTAGTTAGTTGCTCAGTTTCTCCTGTGTCTTTGTGTTGATTTTCGTTGTTGTTATTGCTGTTTCTGGGACCTTATTTGAAAATCAATGTCAAAATTATTTCGGATTTTTTTATTTAAAAAAAGTTTTAAAACTTACATGAGGAACCAAGAAGGGAATTTATGAAACAGCAATGAATATAATAAGTGTGGTGAGGGACTTGGGTGTACTGGGCAACCTTCTGTTCCAGCTAAAGGTATCCAGACTATTTTTTTGAGATAAAATATATGGGGAAAAGCACACCGAGGGCCCCTACATGTAAGGACTACAATCTTCCATTGAGCTATAAGATTTCTAAGCCATCCCTCACATTCCATTATACTTTTTCATATTTTCTATTACGATTATTGCTCCTCATGTTATACTTTTGTAGGAACAGGGATTCCCACCTCCCCTTCCTCCTCTATTCTCCCTCCCCCCTCCAGTTTCCCCCATAGTGTTACAATAGTGCAGTCACAAGCCCGGGATTCGTTACATAGTGTATCATGGCATTATAGGTATAGGCAATGGTAGAAAATCTAGTGTCATACTGTCAAGGCATATTTAGCAGTTTCTTTGGCAGTCTCTACTATACAGTTCAGGTATGAGAATACATACATATACATGTTTACCTGTATATCAATCTAGTTTGTGTTTTTCATGAATGCTGCCTTATCTCAGAGAGAATGTATAATATTTGTCCTTTTGGATTGGTTTATTTTACTGAGCAGAGCGTAATGGTCTTCAGTTGGAACCGTTGTAGTGCAAATGGTAGAATTTCATTCTTTTTAATGGCTGAGTAGTATTCCATGGAGTAAACATATCAATTTCTTTATCCAGTCCTCCTTCGACAGCCATCTTTGTTGTTTCCATGCATTCACTATTGTGGATTGTGCTACTATATATCATTCACCTGGTCCGGGTGAATGATTTGTCTAATGTATTGTTGGATTCTGTTGCCTAGTTTTATTGAAGATTTTTGAGCCTATGTTTATCAGGGTTTTTGGTTTGTAGTTTTCCTTCTCTGTTGTGTCTCTATCTTGGTCTGGTTTTAAGGTGATGCTGGCTTGGAGCTGTCACTACTGCTTCCCCAGGAATTGCATTAGCAGGGATCGGGAGTCAGAGCTGAGATTTGAACCCAGGCATTCTGACATGCGCTGGAAACATCTTAGCTGCTCTTCTTGAGTATTTGTTCCGAGGGCTCACAATGGGTGGACTAGTTTGCATTCCCACCAACATTATATTAGGGCATCCTTTTTCCCACATCCTGATCAACATGTGCTATTTTTACATTTTTGGATGACAACCGTTCTAACTGGGGTGAAGTGAAACCTCATTGGATTTTCTTTTGCCTTTTCCTGATGGCTAGTGATCCTGAGCAGCTTTTCATGCGTCTGCTGGCTTGTTTCTATTTCATCACTTGAAAAGTGCCTGCCCATGTCCTTTTCCCATTTCTTAACTGTATTGCTTGTTGTTGAGTTTCTTGAGCTCTTTGTAGATCCTGGATATCATTCCTCTAAAAGTTGCACCATTTCATAGTATTTTCATCCCATTGGCTGCCTTTTCACTTTGTTGATGATTTCTTCTGTAGCGCAGGAGCGTCTCAGCTTGATGTGATCTCATTTGTCTATTTTTGCCTTTATTGCTTGTGTTTCTGGGGTATTTTCCAAGAAGTCTGCGTATGCCAATGTTGTGCAATGATTACCCTATTTTTCTTCTAACAATCTGATGGATTTAGGTCTTATATTTAGATTCCTGATCCATTGTGAGTTGTTTTTTTCATATAGGGTATAAGGTCAGTGTGTTTTTTCATATTCCTGCATGCAGAATTTTTCCAACACCATTTGTTGAAGAGACATGCCTTTCTCCAGGGAGTGATTTTAGTTCCTTTGTCACACATTAGTTGGTTGTAGATGCATGGATCTGTTTCTGGGTTTTCTAGTCTGTTCCATTGGTTGACATGTTTATTCTTGTGCCAGTACCAGGCTTAATCAAGGATATGAAGGATTTCTACAATGAAAATTACAAAGTATTAAGGAAAGAAATATGCAAAGACAAAAAATGGAAAAAAATTCTCATATTCACGGACTGGAAAAATTAGCATCATAAAATGTGCATATTACCCAAACAAATATATGTCATCTTACACTCGGGCCTCCAGAAAATCAGCAAGCAAAATGTGTTGAGTTCTGAAGCAACATAACACAAAACTGCTGCCATGACCGATGCTCTGGACGGTCCATTTCTGCCTTGACTGAGCCCCTTTCATCTTTTGGTCACCATTGCTTTGACTGTGTTTCATCTTTGAGGTCACACTGGCAAAACCATCTCTTGCTACAGTTCTTTCAAGAAATGCTTCATAATGTTGATTCCATGGTTTCAGGATTTCCATTGAAAGCTCTGTTTTTCTCTGTAACTGATCTAAACATCATAGTCAGGCATCCAGGGAGCAGAAAGTTGGACTTGCTTTCATTTTCCAGTCAGAATTGTGTAAGCTGACCCCATGCAGCTGTCCATGCAAATTTGTGTATTGTTCATGTTCATCATTAGTCCTCTTTAATCAGGGCAAGAACGCTAGGACTTTCTCCCTTGCAAATTGATGTGGATGGTCTGCTGCAGGTGGTATCTCCACCATTGTCTCTGCTTTTCTTAAAACAAGCTCTCTACTTGTATAGCCATGATTTCTTACGGACACTGCATCAACCTCTCATAGGGCATCAATGCTTTCACCGTTCTTTCACTCATGCTTCAGCATCAACTTGATGCTTATTCTTGTCTTAATTCTAGCAGGATTTATGCTGCTCTGAAGGGGGTCTCTTTTTAAAAAGATTTATTTATTTACTTGAAAGCCAGAGTTACAGAAAGGGAAGAAGACAGAAAGAAAACAAGAGAGAATGAGAAAATCTTCCATCTGCTGGTTCAGTCCCCAAATGACCACAGTAGCCAGGGTTGGGCAACACTGAAGCTAAGATCCAGGAGCTTCTTCTGGGTCTTCCTCATGGGTAGCAGGTACCCAAGTACCTGAGTCATGCTCCACTAGTTTCCCAGGTGTGTTAGCAGGCAACTGGATCAGAAGTGGAGCTGCCCAGACTGGAACTGGCATTCATATGGGATGCCAACATCACAGGTATTGGCTTTAGCAACCTTGTCATAGCATCAGCCCCAAGGATTCTCTTCAAACTGATGTCTGATCCTTTTTAACTGTTTGAAACGAAATCTTGTTCACACATGTTACAAGTCTGTGTGAATTCATTGTGGTACAAACATTTAAATATGTTGTTTTTCACTTGAGGGCCCATGTTTTGCTGCACTGTGTTGGACTACTGCCTATGATGCAAATCCTGGCATTGCACGCATTTTATGAGTAAACCAAGGGATGGGAGCTCTCTGTCTTTATGTCTCTGCCGCTCAAATAAGCAAGCAGAAGTTTTTAAAAATCAAAACCCATGTTTTTCTCATAGTATACATGAACTTCTTGAAGATTCTTCATAAGTGGGCTTTATAATTTTGCACGTATGTGCATTGTCAGTGTGCCTGTATACTTTTTTTTCTGACTACATTTTGTGATTGAACCCAGGACCGATTCTGCAGTAGTTTTCTCCCCTCTTGGCTTTTAGTTGCCATTTGACAACCACCATTGCAACCATCAATTCAGGTAATAGCCACTGACAGATGCTAAAATAAATAGGTAGAAGCTTGATAAATACAGGATATTTCCATTGTCTCAAGTATTTCCTTTTTGGATAAGGGTTAACTTTACAGTAGAGGTACCGAATACACCTCACCTTAATCAGGTAAACACCATCAGTAATGGGGTCAACTGGCCTCATATGATTGGATGTGATGAAGAGAGCACAGTGAGGAGGACACAACCTAAACTGAATGACCAGAGAAACATCACAGAAAAGCGAAACTTGGGATGGTCTATGGACTCCCTGGCATTTCCATCTGGTAAAATGTTAAAATGATGAAACACACACACACACACGTGCGCGCGCGCGCGCGCACACACACACACACACACACACACACACATAAGCTGAGAAGCTATTCTGGATGAAAAAGCACTAGAGAAACTTGACAACTAAATTCAATATGTGGTCCTGGGTTGGACCCTATGTCAACAGCAAAAAATTTCTATGAAGGATATTGGGGAAGTTGGTAAAAATGAAAATAAGGGCTCTAGTCAGAGAATAGTGTTGTATTGATGTTCGTTTCATGTGTCTGATCATCATGCTGTGGTTTATGTAAAGCTGTGTTTTGTTTTTAGGGTGTGTACTTTGAAGCATTTGTGGGCACATCTGGAACCTCTTTAAAATGATCCAGGAAAAAACAGCTGCAGGGAAGGGGGAAAAAGCACCAGATGGAGAGATACAGGGACAGGCAGAGAGATGGGGCGGAGGAAAAAAAGGAAAAGCAAACCTGGGGAAGTCACTCCTTGGAAATGAGGATGCAAAATATGTGGGAGTTATCTGTGCTTTCCTTTGAACTTTTTTGAAGGCTAGAAATTATTCCAAAATAACATTAGGTTAAAAAACAAAACAGAAAAGGCTAATTCTCTACCTGCAAGGGCCAGCATCCCGTATAGGTATTGGTTTGTGTCCTGTCTGCTCCACTCCTGATTCATCTCCCTGTTTGTGGTTTGGGAAAGCAGTGGAGGCTGGCTCAAGTTCCTGGGACCCTGCATTCACGTGAGAGATGCAGTGGAGTCTCCTGGCTTTGGATCAGCTCAGCTCTGGCCATTGCAGTCATATGGGGTGTAAGCCAGTGGATGGAAGATCTCTCTCTCTCTCTCTCTCTCTCTCCTTCTCTTTGTAAATCTGCCTTTCCAATAAAAATAAATAAATCTTTACAAACAACCCAGAAAAGAAAAAATGGGGAACTTAAAAGATGAGCAGGTGCTCTAGATGGCCAATGGTTTTGTTTCTGGCACCCTTCACTGAGGTGGACAGCCTGGCTGGGAGGGGCTGAATGGGAGGGGCTGTGTTTTTCTGGGGGCGGGGGTCACTCTTTCCTTCTCCTTCCTAGAGGTGAAGGCCAGGCTGCCAGTGCAGGAAGGACTGGAACAGCTGCTGTGTCCACATGCCTTTGGTCTTTTTCAGCGTGATCTGCTGCTTCTGTGTGGGCTCACTGTTCCTGAAGCTTCTCTGAGTCTCTGGGGAAGGAGCCTCCAACCTTGTGTTGCTCTTAGAGAACCTTTGCCTGATCGTGAAAAGAAGGGGAACTCAGGATCCAACTGCCTCTTACAGCAGTCCTGTCCTTATCTCAGCTTCCTGTTGCCCTTCACTTCCTGAGGGAGCCAACACCACCCGTTTCTCAACCTTTTCAGGGATTCTGTGGTACGAATTAAGTTGGCTTTCCGCGTTTTTGCTACCAGCTTAGGCTTCATTCCTTTTGGTCCTGCTAAGTTCTCTGGTTTCTAGCTTTCAAAATTGTGTTTCTGTTTTTCTCCTCACTCATGCTCCCCTCTCTTATAGTTTCTGCCTATTAAAAATTCCACATGGTTTCGTGCATCGGGGGTTACAAGTGTTCAGTCCATGATTTTGAACAGCCAGTGTATGCAGCAATCTCTCTGCATTCTTGATGACTTCCTCTGGATAGCAGCCCAGAAGTGGAATTACCGGGTAGAGAGTGCCATCCTTTCTGAGGCGCTTGATAAACTTTGCCAAATTGCTTTTCAATAGGATTATATTCTTACCAAGTTCCCATGAATTGTCTCCTTTTCTGAATTTTTGCCTGCCTTGGGTGGGATCACTTGAAAAAAATTTTTTTAGAATGTTTGTTATTTTGGCTGGGGGAATGTTAACTCACTTTGGCCCAATTTCCCTTACGGAATGATTTTCTGAGAGAAGTTCAGGTATGGACAGGTATTGAATTCCATGGGATGGTGGGAGGTGGAAGTGGGAGGTGTGGAGCATTTCCACGCATGCACCACATCTACAAGAGGCATTGTGATCCATGTGTAGAAGGGAAGGAATAAGAAGTGAATGTGCAGAAGTCCTTGGTCCCGGCTGCCTTACAGTGAGGGGTAGACACAGCGTAGGTTCCAAAATGGACACATCCAGGTGGCTGAATTAAGTAAAGAGAACGCAAGAAAATCAAAGGCCAACGAAAGTGGCACAGTGATACTTTCACTCAGCACCACTCTAACGGACTCCCACAATGGAATTCTAGAATCTTCCTTTTAGTCTAATTCAGTTGCCATGTGTTTCTCATAGTTGAGACCATCTTGCCACACAAGGTAGTGCTTTCGTGATTTGAGATTTACATTTTCTTTTCCACAAGGCAGCCCTGACGTGCATGTCAATCTCTTCACGTGGTGCCATGCTAATTTTAGCTCCATGCATTGGTCCCCCCTTTACCTTCATATTTCAGAATCATTTTGGACTTACCAAAAAATTCCCAAATGGTGTTCAGAATTCCTTTAGATTCTTCATACAACTTCCCCTCTGGTTAATGTTTTGGGAAAAGAAGAGGCTGACATGGATAAAAGGCTGTTTACTAATCTGTAGATCTTGTTTGAATCTCATCACTGAGAATGTCCCCCGAGAAAGAGAGAAGTACTTCACCCTATGACAGCTGGAAACTGGCTTGGCATTATCTGGACCGCCTGCTTCTCAGGGTTGCCCAGGGCTGGCTTGGCTCTCACGGCTCAGCATTTGTGTTCGTGTTGAACGTAAACAATTCTTCAGCATGCCAACATCAAACAAGGCCACTCTGTAACCATGACGGATCAAGACAAAACAAGGCTGCTCTGTCCTCAGGTCTTGAACACAAACAACATGTACATTGTTTGGACCCAAATGACCAAACATTCCCCCTGCCTGAGAACGGAGCAATTAGCACTACTTGCCTAGTTACAGCTTTAGCCACGCTTTGTTCCATCCCCTTTATAGATTAGGTTTATTGAGATATAAAATCACCTCTTTATTTATTCAAAGGCCAGAAAGACAGACAGAGAGCTCCTGTCCATTGGTTCACTTCATCGAATGCCTACAACAGCTGAGGCTGGCACAGGCTGAAGCCAGAAGGACAGAACTTGATTAATCTGGGTCTCCTCCATGAGTGGCAGGAACCCAACGACTTGAGCTATCACTTGCTGTCATCTCAAGGAGGACATTAATAGGAAACTGGAATTGGAAGTGGAACTGGGACACAAAGCTTGGCACTTAGAGATGGAAAGCAAGCACTCCAAGCAGTGTTCTAACCACCATACTGAATGTCTGGTAGTCGTTTGGAGCAATGGGAAACCACAGGTGAGAAGGCCTGGGTTCAAGTCCTGCATCTGTTTTCAATTTTAGCAGCCAGTGCACTCCTTGGGAGGCAGCAGACGGTAATTCAAGTGCTTTGGCTTTCTGCCACCTGCAATGGAAGGCCTGCATTCAATTACAGGGCAGGCTGAAATGAGGAGCTGGAAATTCCATCCAGGTGTCCCACATGGGTGGCAGGAAATTGACTCTCTGAGCCATCATCATTATTGCTTCCCAGGGTCTGCACTGGTAAGAACTTGAAGTCAGGAGCCAGAGACAGGAATGAAACAAGGAAACACAGACATTTTGATGTGGGACATGAGAGTCCCCTTAGACCAGATAACCACCCCCTCTTCTTGTCTCGTGATGATTACTAATTTTTAAAAACAGGGAACCCCATGTTTTCATTTTGCTGTGGGTCTTGCAAATCATGTAGCCAGTCTTGCAGGCCAAAGGGCAGGGGCTGAGAGTTTACGCTGCTAACTTGAATGTGGCTAAGTCACGTTAGCATCAACGTTGTTGTCTCCTGGCCACTGAGGGAAAGACACTGCTCCTAGGGAAGGGGTTATGTTCTATGCAAGAGTGCTTCAGAAAATTTGTGGAGAAGTGGAATTAAAGCATGAGTTTGTTGCAGTACAAAAACACTTTGAAATCTATGCAGAAGTTTTCGCCAGTACCTTGAAATCTTGGCGGACACATGGATTCCAAACTTTTTTCTGTCAAGACATTTCAAAACTTTTCATTTTATTTTCTACAAACCTTTCAGTTTTTAAAAAAATATATGTGTTTTTCTTATTGGAGAAGCAGAGCGATAGAGACAGGGAGAGAAGGAGAGAGCGAGAAATCTTCTATACATAGGTTCATCTGTCCCAAAGGACTGCCACAGTGTGATCCATCTGGATCTCCCACCTGTGTGGCAGGGTTCAACGACTTGGGCTATTGTCTGTCACTTTACACAGGTACATTAGGAAGGAAGTGGTTCAGAAGAAGAGCAGTTGGGATTTGAACTAGAACTACAATATGGGATACAAGCATCACCAGTGGCAATTTAGTTCTCTGGACCACAGGATTGGCCCTTTTCCATGAACTTCTTCATGTTCATCATCCATGTGGGCAGTATGGTGTATGGACAGCTCAAGTGAAAAGGCTCAAAGGATGCAATCATTATTGTCAGCAAGAACATTTTCTGGCCTCTGCTCTGTGCCCAGCTGGTTGCTATGGTAAACACAGAGTCCACGCTGTCACCACCATCCTCAGGCAGCTTCCAGCTGGATGGGAAGGCGGGGCACAGATCCTTCTGGAGTACTCTTGAGATTAGCCTCAAATGGGGCACAGAATCATGGTGCCGAAGTTCTGAGAGAGGATTTAGGAGCAGGGTTGTAGAACTCAGGCAGGTGTTCAAAGACTTACAAGGGTTCTCCAAAAAGTTTGCAGGAATGGAATTAAGGAATAAACTTATTTTGGTGCAAGAAATTGAGAAATTTTGCATAAGAGGGCTCTTCAGATAATGCATATAATGAAGAAAAAACTAAGCATGGGTTTCAAAATGTTTTTGTGGCAACATAAACTTCTTTTGGAATTCCATTTTTCCACACACTTTTTGAAGTATTCACATATGGGCACCTTTATGTCTGAAGAAAGGTATCATTCAGCTCTGGATATGGATGCATCCCATGTGCCCTAGGATGAGGTTTTGCTTTTGAATGTGTCACAAGACTGGGTTTGGGCGTGGTTGTAGTTACTGGTCTGGGAGGATGATGGAGTGATGGTTTTCTGTGGGTGCTAGAGCAAATGACTACACAGTAGATGGCTTAAAATGACAGAATTTAATTCTCTCACAGTTTTCAAGGCTGGAAGTCTGAAGTTGGTTTCCTTGGGCTGAGCTCAAGGTGTCGGCGAGGGTGGTACTTCTTCTGGAGCCTCCGGGGACTGTCAGAGGTCCTTAGCTTGTGGCAGCATCACCCCAACTCAGTCTCCATCTTTATGTTACCATGACAATCCAGCATGGCCACCTCCTGTCCCAAATCTTAATGCAATCACACTCTTACCACATTTTAGGGTAAGAATCACAGGTTCTGGGGCATTAGGACATGTGTGTATCTTTCTGGGGCCTACCATTCAGCTCCTTAAGGGTGCAGTACAGTTCATAGCTATCTACCAGGGAAAAAAGAATGTGAAGGAAGCAGGATAGGCACAGGGGCATGACAGGTGATGCAGGCCCAAGACCATATTGACCAGTTGCCTAGGGAACTTCAGCTGGAGAATTGCCTGCAGAATTGTTGCTCAGGGGACCAGAAGCCTGGAGGGGCCTTCTCGTCTGGCCTGGCCCAGCTCCTGATGGCAGATGGTGTGACCTTGTGTGGAATTGTTCTGTGCTGCTGAAGTTAAGCCCACAGGGTCTGACAGCTGGGGCTGCCTGCTGGGGAGGGAGCCATGTGGCTGAGCTCTGTATGCACTGCTGGGATGAAGAGGCAGAGCAGGGACTCGGATAGCAGTGCCTGGGTGGGGCCTGTAACTTTGACGTGCTAGCCAGAACCCTATGCCTTTCCTGTGGTGAAAGTGTGCGAACAAAGGGACACAGCAACTTCCTGAGTTTTGGGAAATCCTTTGGATTGGGTGTCATTTCTAGATCTTTCTAATGCATCTATAGGACCAGTCTAACCTGCCTTCCCACACAGTTTGTCATGCATGGTACCCCAAACAAATGTCCCAGCAGCCCCTGAGGCTACACCTGAGTGCTTCTGTTCTTTGTTCTGGGAGGAGGGGAACCAGATTTCTTCCTCTTGATTCTGGAAAGAGTCGCTGGGATCAGGTTTTCTGCCAGTGCTCAGCACATTCCAAAAGTGACAGGATGAGCTGCAAGGCACATTCCTTGGTGTCTCAGGTGATGGGATTCTGGAAGGTAGGAGGAGGCAGGTGCCCACCTGGCACTTATGCAGGGTGCAGCCAGGTGAGGAACAACTCAGAGAAAGTTAGCTCAGATCCCCCATGCTGGCCCCACACAGGCGTCACGGAGAGCCTCATTCAAAGGTATCCCTCCTGTGGAACTTCTCCCCCCTCACCCCCTACGGGAACTGGAAGCCTTTGATGGAGCAAAAAACCCCTGCGATTCCAGAGTGCTGGACTGGGGCCTGGCTGGTGCCACTGCTGAGTTGTCAGTGGCACTCTACCGGGTCTAGTGGTCTCTTCCATGGCTCTGCTCAGGCACCGGCTGGGGAGGGACCAGGACTCTGCTGGGTGCTGGTGGGAAGGGAGTAGGCTCATTCTTCACCTTCTGGAGTGAGCCAGAAGACAGCCTGAGCCTGCCCTTCCACTGTCCCTCTCGCTGACTTGGTTGCCCTGGGATAGTGTCATGGTGGTCAGGTCACAACCCCCAAGACAACTAATTAACATACCACAAAATAAGAACTTCCAGAGGGAGGGATTGGCCTATTTTAAAATGTGAGTGAAGGGACCAGAACTGAGGAGTACAAGGCGCACATCAGAGGCCAAATAGGAAGGAAACAAGAGGAGTGTGGATAGGGAGCCAGAGACCTGGAACCATCCTGGCCTGGAGTCTCAGTTTCCCCCATGTGCGTGGTGAGGCTTATTAAGTCATAGGTTCTGACCTTCAAGGTGGTGATTCAGAGGTAGAATGGTGAGAAGTCCCTGTGGGGAGAGGGTGGTCGGGCAGCCTGGGCCAAAAATCCAGAAGAGTCCCTGCCAGTGTTTGAGGGGTTGGACTGCCAATCTACATGGAGGGAGAACCACACAGACGTAAGTCACTCCAATCCACTGATGAGTACAATATATTCTATCGGCTGCCCCTGAAAAGAGGCATTTTGAGTGACTTAGAAAGTCAAGTTGAAATGAAAGTTCTTGGTGGCCTGTGAGTTCTGGTCCCTGGCTGTGGCCACACCAGGAATGCCGTCCCGCTCATGGACTTCCTTCAGTGCCCTGGCACTTTGCTCTGAAATCCATCTTTGCCATTGGGCTAGGGCTAAGGTTCATACCCATCAATGATTGGGTACAGCCAAGATACTATCGGGGCAGGGATCTACTGGTGGGAGACCCAGGGCTCCTCAGATGGCTTTACCCTGTGGACATCCCAGCAGCCTGCGGAAGGCAGCTGAATCAGCTCATTTCCCAGGTCAGACTTGTTGCAGACCTACAGGGTCCTGCCTTCTCAGCTTTCCCTTCCTCCCCATTCACACAGGCATCCCTTATAGCTAATTCTAGCCTAACCTTGCTTCTTGGAGCACCTGAACTCACACATGGGTTTTGGCTGCTCCACCACCCTCTTTCTTACCTCTGCTCCTTCCCATGATGGGAGATCCCTCAGAATGTGGCTCAGAAGTGAGCTGTAATATGTGCCTTGGTCTGCAGCCTCCCTGCTCAGTGATAGCATGGGCAATATGGCACAGCATATGTGGAATGGGAAGATGGCCCCTCTTGCCCAATACTAAGGTGCCAGTAGCTGGGAGTCTTCGTGTGGCTCTGCTTTCCCCCTCTACATCAGCCTCTTGACCTATGTGGCTCCACTTTTATGTACATTTCTGGAACATTCCGGGCAGTAAGGAGCATGTGTTCCAGGCTTCTCACATCTCTGTCTTTTTCACGTACACAGAATCTGATGGGGAATAGAAGAAACCGAGGCTCAAAGACAGCAACTATGGTCTTCAGATGCCCACCCCTCAGTGCTGCTGTGATGGGGGCAGCCAGTCGGGGACAATCGGGTAGTGTCACATTGCTCCACGCTTGTAGTTCAGGTTGCTCAGTTCTCAGCAGGAAGTGAAATGCGCACTTTGCCCAGTGTTGACAACAGAACTGCTGCCTTCAGCCTTGCAGCAGCCCAAGCAGGGCAGCAGAGCTCCAAGTGCGTGCTTCCCCAAGGCTGTAGGGGCTCAAGCCCCTCAGAACTTCTCGTTGTACTTGCAGTCTGGGTATCGGTAGGCAAATCTGGGGTCACAGGTTCTCAGAGGTCTCAACATGGCTTTCAGACGACTGGCAGCCTCAAGAACTTCAAGGTCTGAGCGGGTGTCCTCCCCACACTGAGCCAGAGCAGAGTCTATCTCTTCTTGCACTGGGGAGTGGAATCGCCCTTGGAGAAGTCGAGGTAGCAGCTGCCGACACACCAGCACCAGGCTCTGCTTCTCGGGGACCATGTCACAGGAGGGCAGCTGGGTCTGGCAACCAGACACTAAGCAGCTGAAAATGTCCTTATTGTCTGCTGTCTTGAAGGTGGTGTAACTCCCTGAGAGAGAAACGGAAAATATCACGCACCTTGCAAGGTGTCCCCCTTGCGGGGTAGTCATTGGTCATGAGACTGACTGGGCACAGTAAGTCTCCTAGCGTTTGCTTGTTCCCAGGAGATTTAGGGTTCAAGGACATAGAGGTTCCTTCTGACAACGAACCCACAAGGTGCTCTCTGCTGCTCAAGCAAGATGCTCAAGGTGCTCAAGCGAGCACAACCCACTTATTCTTTCTGAAAGCTGGGTTTGGAATGGCAGTTGGTCACATGGCTAGAGCTGTGCTGCCATTAGGACTGAATTATGGCGCTCAGGAGATGATGAGCACTGGTTTCATTTTGCCTTTTTAAAATACAAAGCAGAAAAAAAAAATAGGCAATCAGAATAAGCCTTCAAAGCGTTGGAGAGAGAGAGCGACATTCAGCTATTGACATATCCTGAATATTCTGGAATTAGTCCCACTTTTTAAATTTGATTCTTTTTAATAAAAGTAAATCAGGAAATGAATAAGCGTGGTTTCATTTCTCTGTAGGTTTTCTTTTGTGTAAACAGAATCAGAAATTGGAAAAAACAATCTTTTGTCTTATGGTGCTCAGAAAATTTGGTCATGTTACAGAGTGGAATGTTCAAAGAGTTCTAGAATGCTGGGTGGGCCTTCAGCATATAGCAAAAACAAAAACAAAATCAAACAAACAAAAAAACCCACAAAACCAAGATTCGCTCATATATCTCACTTGGTTCTGTGTTTTTTAAAAACAAAATGTGCCAAAATGTATTGCAAAACATACCAAAGAATCAGCCAGATATTCAAGTTTTAGATCAAAGCTAAAAGCATCTGATAAAAAAGGCACTGAGGGGGACATGGCTTGGGGAGTTGTGTGTGTGGGATGAATGTCAAAGGAGATCCCTGAGCCACACAGACCCAGTTGGACAACAAGCACTACCCTGGGAGCCAGGGCTGTGTCACATGGAACAATACCCTTAATGAACCACATCATGTCCATTTCCTCTTTGAAGAGAGGGAGCTGGAACCAGTTTAAGTGGGGATGAGGCATGCTGCATACAACATCCAACATTTGCCAAACTTTGGTTACTGTCATCATGAGGCTGAAACTGCAAAGGCCCGAGAGGGTGAACCCGGGCCATCCCTCCCTAGTTGCTGTCACCCTCACTTCCTTGCTGACAGCTGCTCAGCCAGGCCCATGCTGAGTACCTTCCTGCTTGTCGATGACGCCCAGTGCGCTGGCATCCCGGATGAACAGATGCCCGTTGGTAAAGATGCCAAACATGCCTGCGTCAACACGAGTGAAGTAAAAGAAATAGTTCAGATCATTGCTCCTCAGAGACTCCAGGACGCCAAGGAGCTGATAAGCGAGGTCGGCTGCCTGATCCGGGGGTGCGCTGAAGAATTCCTGTAGTGGTCTGGTGCTGGTGCTGACCAGGAACCTGCCACAGGAGCCCAGGTACTTGGGCAGCGGCCATCCCTCAGCCCCAGGAAAGATCTGCCAAGCCAGAAGAGGGAGGCATTAGAGAATCAGAGAGAAACATCTCAGGAGGATTCAGCCCTTTCTCTCATCCTCATTTCCTTGGTCACCAAGAGCACACAGAAAGATCAGCTTGCGCAGGCATCCTCCATTCCAAAATACTTAGTCAAGTATCTGTCCAACCTTTTGATATTTCTTGGTACACGACAATATGCCTGCCCTCACCCCTGCCACTCTCTTATCCCACCGTTAATGGAAAGATTGCAAATAGCACATGGCCGTCACTTCTCTGATGTGAGCTGCACTGTGACATGATTATTTCAAGGCAGGGTACGAGGATGCCAATGGACTGGGTCAGACTGTCCCTGTGTTTAAGAGTTGTGCAGCTGGAAAACATGACTAGTCTCTGAGATGTTTAGGAGGGAGCTACCGTAGAGACAATGGAAGGTCAACTGAAAGCTAATTTATAGAAAAAAATTTCCACAACTAACAGTGTAGGTACTTGGTTCTGAGCTAGGGCAATCCCTGTGGGGTGACTGAAGTTTGGGACAGCTGTGCCCCTGCCTTGGGTGTCTCTCCTGCCAGCACTGGAGGAATGTGCCTGGTGGGGTAACTGTCTGGAATTTCCCACACAGCCTAACACCGGCAGAGGGAAGGGCACAGCTCCAACCTCCCTCTTCTGTCTCCCTGTAACATCTCCAACCTTGTGGATTTGAGAAATCCAAAAGAGAAAGAAGAGGAGGGCCTGGCAAAATTGGGTTACCCTCCCCTTGCAAGTGACAGCAACCCAAACGGGTACCGTTCGTGTCCTGGCTGTGGTACTTCCCATCCAGCTGTGGAGGATGGGCCAAAGCCTTGGGACCCTGTGTCCACATGGGAGACCCTGGAAGACACCCCTGGCTCCTGGCTTGTGGCCGTTTGGAGAGTGAATCAGTGGGTGGAAGATCTCTCTCTTTGTCACTCTTTTTGAAAATCTACTTTTCCAATGAAAATAATAAGTTGTTAAAAAAAAAAAAGAGGGGGAGGAGATCATGCTGGCCGCTGGCCTTTTACTCGACTGTTTATTGATCTAAAACGGTGTTACTTGGACCCTCCACCCCTTATTTCACTTCTTAAAAAAGAAATCCCAAAGCATCCTTGCGTGTCATGAATTTCTGTGGCTTTTGACATAGGGAGCTCCCTGATATTGTGAAGAGGTCATGCCCATGTGGTCTTCAAATTTTCTCTGCCCAGAGGGGAGCCTTGCTATGACAAGGGGACTTCACAACTGCAGTAGGAAGCAGGACTTCAGTGATATGTTTGTTTTGGTACAAGTCCATGCTGAATGTTTTTCCTAGCAGGAATTTCCCACCAACTTTAGGAAGACTCCCCTCTCCCTAGGGAAGTCCCAGGCTATTTCCGGGCTCCGTTCCATGCCTTTCCTGGGCGGTACCTGGCCTTAAAGGGAAGATCTCAGCCAAGGTCTGTCAGGAGGAGGAGGAGGAGGAATAAGTTGTGGTCCACCATGGCCATCAGCCAAGATGAGAATGATGAGTGTAGCACACCCAGCAACCCCGTCTTCTTCCCAATGCCAAAGTGACTAGGCAGGTTTTAGTGGAAAGACCTTGGCCTGTAAAGTCAGATAGTACTGGACTTGGGTTCCTATTTTTTTTTTTAAAGACTTATTTATTTTTATTGGAAAGGCAGATCCACAGAGGGAAGGAGAGACAGAGAGAAAGACCTTCTATCCACTTGTTCATGCCATAAGTGGGTAAAACTGACAGATCTGAGCCAATCTGAAGCCAGGAGCCTCTTCGATGTATCCAATGCAGGTGCAGGGTCCCAAGGCTTTGGGCCATTCTCTACTGCTTTCCCAGGCCACAAGCAGGGAACTGGATGGGAAGTGTAGCAGCTAGGACATGAATGGGTACCCATATGTAATCCTGGTGCTTGAAGGAGTAGGATTAGCCAATTGAGCCATTTTGCTGGGTCCTGGATGTGAGTTCTATCACTGACACTGACTTGGGTTAAGCCACTTCTCTCGGAGTCCTACTTGCTTCATATGCAAAAGAGTATGAATAATAACCCTGTGTGTGGGGGTGCTATAAGCACTGTCCAGTGATGCCCAGCACGCAGCAGGTGCTCCGGGGTTGAGAGCTGTGCCTGGGCTGTCATCCCGCTGGCCAATGGTCATCAGTTGTCTTTGCTGTGACTTTTTTTCTCATCTACCTGCGCTCTTTTTCTTTCTGCTTCTTCCTTCTTCGTCTCTGTCTCTACCTTTCCCATTTTTCCTGCTCCTACCTCTCACTTTTCCTGTATCCAGAAGGCTGGGGAGGTGGCCGCACACGCGTGCTTACCTGGAGGAGGATGGGATGCGTGTTGACAGCCAGCGTGTAGAGTAGACGCAGTTTGTCGCGCTCTGTGAAGTGGTCCATGAAAATGCTGCCAGCGTCGGCCACCTCAGCATATCGCCGCACCACGCGGTCCAGCAGTCGCTGTGATGGGCAGCGCAGGAGGGGGCTGGCCAGGCCCTGTGGGCATAAGGTGCAGGAAGACCCCAGGGATGGGGGAGGAAGGGTGAATGCTGAGTCCTTGAGGGACAGGGTAGGGGGACAGCCAGAAGGGGCAGGAGCATGTCCTACTGCTGGGGGAGGGTGCTGTGCAGGGAGGAGAGGTCGGAAGGTGTACCCTCCCAGCAAATGGCTGGGACCTTGGCGATCCTCCATCTACAATATTCACTGCACCTCTTCGTGTGTAGTAGGCTGAATTAGATGGAAGGCCATGCCATGTCACCATTGCTTTCCCCAGGTCTCTCTGGTCTCACAACCAGGATGCGCTGTGCCAGCTCCTCTGTGCTTCTTGGGATAAAACAGATGCGCATCTAAGACTGATTTTCCAATACATTCCAGCCCATGCCTCAAGCATCACATGCAAACAGGACCTACCAATAAGCAAGTAGAGACTGGGCAGAACCGGGCCCTGCGGCCATTCTCCTGGAGCCCACCCTGTATCTCCTCCTACCAGCTGTGTGACCTTGGGCAACTGACTTGGGTCACTGTAGCCACAGGTGCAGTCGACAAAGAGGCGGTTCAGTTACTCCTCCCCAGTACCTGACAGGGTTGTGCTGTTGTGCGTCTCAGGTACAACTGAAGAATTGGAAGTTTGCCCAATGTAGGGTAGTGATTGGAAGGGCTAAATTCAGGATTTGAACCCAGTGGTCTAGAATTTACTTGCCATGTCTTTTCCTCAAGAATAGGGCCCCTTGACCCCATTCAGTAGGGAAGCTGATCTGAGGCTGTGGGAAAACTTTGCTTCTGGTAGTGTCGTTCGACACAACTTGAAACTCCATCCAAGAAGCTGATTGTTGAAGATCGGGGGAGTAAGCAATTCCTTCTTTCCTATTCCAAGATCCAGTTCTTAGGGATCCATGTTGTGGCTTAGTAGATTAAGGCACTACCTGTATTGCTGGCACCCAGGTCCCTGCTAATGTTCCTGGGAGAGCTGCAGATGATGGCTCTGGTGCTTGGCCCCTGCCACCCATATGGCAGACCTAGATAGAGAGTTCCTGGCTGCTTTTGGTACGACCCAGCTCTGGCTGTTGTAGGCATCTGGGGAATGAACGAATGGATGGAAGGTCTCTTTCTCTCTCTCTCTCTCTTTCAAATAAAGAAGCTTTTTTTTTTTTTTTTTTTTTTTTTTAAAAAAGAGCCAGTTTTTAAATGAAACTATCTGGGAGAAGCAGGATGCTAACTGACCATAACAAAACAATAAATAACAAGAATTGAGTGGTTAGCTACACCAGAGGACAGCTCTAAGCCTTTTGCAAAAAGTGTATTTATTCATTGATTCCTTACCAGAAGCCGTTGTTGCTCCATTTTACAGATGGCAACAATGCATTTTACAAACACTGAGTTCCTCTGAGTCACATATCCCTAGCTGGAACCATGACACTGCACCAAATGAGAGGGAGGCAGACCCCTAGGCGAATCTACATCCTGATATTTACTAGGCATGACATGATCACATCATGCCATGTGGATGTTAGATTTGTCTGGACACACATTCAGTCATTCACTCCTTTTGTTTACCCACCAATGTTTGCAGATCGCCTACCAGACTGTGTTTGCAGACACAGCATGGGGCCCAAACTGTAGCATCCCCTCCAGGGAACCTGTCAGCTGGGGGACGTCATTAGGCATCCACTAGCTGTAAGGCAGCACAGGATGAGCTGTGACTCAGTGGGCACTGGGGTCGTGCATGGGAGTGGGGCCACAACACAGCTCCCCTGGGGTCTACAGGCCTTTGCCTTTGTGGGTTCCTCCCACTGTGAAAAACATGAAAGCTGTATTTTGCAACTGTAACGGCACAAATAGGTTACTGTTGTGTAGTCAAGCATTTTCTTGGATCTAAAAGCACATTTTGCCGCGTTCCAACTTTAAAACATTCCAAGATATTTTTCGTGGGGGCCCTAAAGGACTTCTTAAGAGATGCTGAAATCGGGGCAGATGCCTGAACCCTGGTTAAAGTGAGCTTGCAGAGTGGGGGGAAGAGTATCTCATTCAGCAGGAATAGTATACGTCTATGTGGCACCTTGAGATGAGAGAAAACATGCTGGAAACTAGAGGTAAGTTAGCAGTCCCTGAAGCTACAGTATCAGTGGCGCAAGTGGGGAGGAAGAGCTCGGGAAGGAAGAACCTAAAGTCATTTTAAGGAATCTCAATTTGAATCCAGGAGGGAGAGGGGACCATTGCAAGCTTTCAGCAGATACATGTTTTATGCTAAGCTACACATTTTAGGAAACTGATTCAGAGAACTTTGTGGAGATTTAGTTACTGATCGCTGAATTTTAGCATATGGCTTAATAAAGATTTTGTTTCCAGCTTCCTTTGCAGCTAGGTGTGTTAATGTGATTAAGTATTAAGTAGAAATTTCTGGGAAAGGTCTTTCAAGAAGTAGGGTGTAGCATCCTTCATTCATTTCTTCACAGCTGGAATGTGGAAGTGATGGTTGGTGCTTAGGCAACTACCTTGGATCTGAGTTTACAGAAGAGTGAAAGTAGCTTGGATTCTCACAATCATAGTCACGGTCTCAGCCCTGGATAGCTGGATTGCATGCAGAAGAGAAGTATGAAGTTTATAAAGTTATTTATAAAGTTATTAAAGAATTGAATTAAAAGATAAGAATGTAATTTGATCTTATTTAAGTTACTGTTTCTTTGGATTTGTTGTCCCATGCAGCTGAACCTAATCCTAAATGTCACAAGAGGAAAGAGTGGAGGCAGAAAGGTCACCTAGGGTGACGTTCTAGTCCAGGTGTGAGATGAAGAATAAGAGGCCAAGGTCAAGGTGACTGGCTGAATGAGTCAGGTGGCTGATGAAAAAGGTGTCATTAATAGAATGCAACATGAGGGCGGCCAAATAAGGATCATTTGTTAAGCTGGTTCTAAGAAAATATTTGTGAATGCTTTGACATTCCTCCTGCCAAAGGCAGAGCCTAACTCTAATCCCTGGGCCTGGGACTGGCTTCAACAATGACTCATTTCTGGGGAATAGCATGTCTTCTGGAGGATGCTGCTTGACTTTGAACCTAGGCCACAAAAGGTGTACAGCTGCTGATTCAGTCTTTCGCTGAGTGCTTGTCACCATGTCCTGAGGAAGCCCAGGCCACACATGGAGCGCCTCATGTGGGGAGAATCCCAGACCTCCAGCTTGTCCTATGCTGAGGCCCTTAGCTGAAAGCCAGCCCTAACTTGTTAGTCACATGACTGAGCCATCCTGGAAGTGAACCGTCCATGTCCTATGGAACAGCCCCAGCTGATGCCATGTGAAGTTTAGTGAGCCTTTCCCACCAAGTCTTGCCCAAATTGAACATCCATGAGGAGAATGAATACTTGCTGTTATTTTCAACCACTGAATTTTAGAATGATTTATTACATAGCAATAGGAAACTGATCGGTCACAAGGTCCGAGCCACCTCTGCCACTGTAGCCAGAAGTTTCCACCTACCACTGTCTGGTCCTGTCTTTTGGGCGGGACCAGTAGGCTTATTGGTAGCTTCGTAGTGAGGCGCTAGCCACTGACATTTTGTCATGTGGTGTTGTCACCCAACAGGGACCTTTTGTTGGGTGATCCTGAGAATGGCTGACATGCTTTTCTACCACCATCCCTAACAGCAATCTGGAGAACAACAACAGAGTTTCGTGGCTACGTTGCTGTGAGGTTAACTTTCTGTGTCAATTTGGTGAGGCTAGGGTGTCTGGTTATGCAATCCAACATGGATCTTGCTGTGAAACTACTGTGTGGATTCCGTGAATGCCTATAATCAGTTGATTTTAAGTCGGGGAGATTACCCCCACAATCTCTGTGGGCCCGATTCACTCAGTGGAACGCCTTACGAATAGCATCCAAGATTTCCCTGAGGAAGAGGAGATTTCACCTGGGGATTGCAATGGCAGCTCTTCTCTGAAGCTTTCCAACCTGCTACCCTATCTCAGGGTGTTAGACTTGCCAGTTCCCACACTGGCATAGATACTGGATATACCTGGCTTTAAAATGTTTATGGAAAAATGCACAGTAACTTTTAATTCCATTCTCCATGAATGCCTTGTATCCTCTCGTGGGGCCAGTTTCTTTTACTGGTTCTGTTTTTTTAGATAGAATTCTGTCTGAAAAGAAAAACACACTCATTCATGGTGGAAATGGACAGCAACTGAGATGGAAATCTAGATTTTCTTTTACCCTGAAAGCTTCTAATGACATCTGAGTAAGGAGACATTACATCCACAAATCATTTGACCTTCAGTTGGCTTTCATCCATACCCCTAAGTGTGTTTGCTCAAAAAATATCACTAGCAATCAGCAATGTCCTCATTTATAAGGGCTCTTGCCAGAATAGAAGCATAAAAGTTTAGTTGTCTTGACAGATGATTTCATGACTCGGATGGAGGCTCTTAAAAGTAACAGAGCTACTATACTTTTTCTTTTTCTTGCGAAGCCAGAGTGAAGAGCATCTGCCTGTCAGTGAGGGCAGGAAGAAGATTTCCTTCGGGGCTGAACACAACTTAAAAAATCTTGTGAATCTGCCTAAATTGCCCTTCCTCCTTCTCATGCTTTGTCCCACAGGGAATAGCTGCCCATAACAAGGGTCCCACCAAAAGTAGAAAAAAAAAAAAACCAGCAGGAACTCACACCTGAGTTGGGGCAGACTAAGTATATAGTCCCATCTAGGGGACCACAGTGTACTAGGAAGAATCTGGACTTTGGAGCTGACCATCTGCCATCAGGAAATGTTGTGCAAAAACAGCCCATTTTGATGGTTGTGTGTGCATGCATGTTGGTGACATCTGGCAGTTGTATGTGAGGACTGATGTCCGTGGCCCTGGTGATTACCATTTAGAAACATGGTTGGCACGATACCATTGGGAGAAGGAGGCTGATGCCTCCGGAAGTTCTAAGAGTTGAGTCCTGGGCCAGGCCTTCCCACAGGTTATCTCTGCATGCACAGGAATCTGGAGCCTTCCGTTATCTCCTGCTGCAGTGACTTTCTTGGGAATTCAATAACTAGTTGGAAAAAAAGGCTTCCAATTCTTTGTGGAAGTTACATGACATGAATTTTCACAACCCACGCTGGCAGGTGAAAATGGCACACTCTACTATCAAGTGATTCTAAAGAAATATTCCCATTTTTTTTTTCAGATGAGAATAAGGACCCAGGGAAGGGAGTGGTTGGTTATTGGTGTTCAGGTTTGTTTGAATCTTGAATCCCTACAGGGATTACCAACAATTTAATGAAGATAGAGAGAAAAAAATAAATTCAGGAATACAGAATGGGTCAGTGTGTCCTCAGTTTCACTGCAGATTGAAACCTTCAGAATACTACAAAAATACCAACTCCTTAGGGGTCTGTCTAGAAATTCAATAGGTACGTTGGAGGGCCCAGGACTCTGAATTTTGGCAGGTATTCCAGTCCATTCTTATTATCAGGCACATCCAGAGAACACAGGAGATAAGGAATTGAGGTATGATTTCAGCTTTCCTATCTTAGGAAGTTCTGGGGCCACTTTCTTCCTTTATTTGGAGCACAAATACAAATGATTGTGCAGGCCTGATGGAAAAGGCACCTGCTAAGCGCATCCCCATGTCTTCAGACAGCTGTCATCTGTTCCCAGGTTTTTGCTGATAAACCCCATCAAATCACGCTTGAAAAGAAAGGGTTGCAGAGTATAATAAGGTAGCTCCAGAAAGGCACTTTGCCTTCTAAGTCAAATGAATAATGAATTTCCAGGAGGGAAGATGAGGTTGTTAAGCCCTCATGTCTCATCACAAAGCCTGCTCTGCCTTCTCAAAAGGTTTGGACTCTTGTCCCAGAGGGCCAAAGGTACTCAAGGAGAGAGAATGCTAGGATTGCTACTGGAAGGCATTGGCTGTCCATGGTCTACATACTGACTTGAACTGCCCATGAGCCAAAGAGAGCTGGAATCTCCAATTCCTCCAATTTGTACTTCCTATATTGAGTTAGAAATTGAGTTAGAAATTTGGGTGATCCCTGTGGTCATTTTGACCAGGAAAAGATGCCAGAAGTCAGGCTATCAAATAGCCCATTTCTGCATGGTAGACAGGTTATTAAGGTTGGTGGAATCCTTTAGTCTGCCTGTTTTGCTACCTTCTTGGGATCTGAGCACAGATTCAGCTTACATGCTCCCTAGATGTGTGTGCAAAAGGGCTGGCATGGTGAGAAATTCATGCTGTGCACTTTGCAAATGGTAGGTATGACTATCAGCATCATGGTCACGGTCATGAACGTCGTCATTGGTATGCTGCACTTGTGCCTTCCGTAATCTCATGCCTTGTATTGCCTTCAAATTGAAGATACTTCTCCCACAGTTGTCTGCTTTGGGAACAGGCTGAGGTGGAAAGATGGTGCCCAGTGTGAAAGGCTCTGCCTGATGGAATGCTGGTGAAGAGTTAAGCCAGTTATTCTGAATTCCTTTTAAAGTTGGAATCCATCTGAGAAAGAGGAGGTGGGACAAAGCCATGAAAAGAAGCAGTAATGCTCCCATGATAGGGAGCTCATGAGAGAGGGGAGAATGCACCAGGTGTATGATTGCTGAATACCAAAACTGACTTGGGTACTGGAAGTTTCCATGCCAAGTTCTTGGCCAGGGATGACATTACCAAAAAAAAACTCCGTTTCCATAGAGTGGATTCACTGAGCCTTTGCTTTTTGTTCTCAAGAGAGCCAAGCATCCTGGCAAAGCAGGCATGTGGCTTCACTGAAGCGGGAGGGCAGACAGGTCCTACCTCACAGGAATGGGAAGGAAGACAATGTGTGTGTGTCTTTTTAATGCAGTCAACATCTTGGCCAGCATGACAGCATTTCAAAAAATTCTTGAAAACACGCACTTCTAAGACAAGCTTATTTTGGCGCAGAAAGAAATTTTGAAATCCGTGCATAACTCTTCTATAATATGCTTTTTTCCATTAATTTTTTGAAGGTCCCTGATGTTATTCTCAAGTTCATGGTCCATATTAATTGTCCAACTTGGTTCTGGATGACTTTAACCAATTTCTTAAATCAAATATTTCTCAAACACCCAAGGTTTACCACTACTGAATATATTTGAGTACTTGTTGCAATGTAAATAATTGTGTGAAAGCAAAGAACAGGAGCTGCTCAGATCACAAGAGTGGCTTTCCCCTGTAAGGCTGGAAGTCATCTTCTCTCTGTAAGAAGGTCACCTTTGGCACTCAGATTTGGAAGGTGGAAGAAACTCTTAAACTACTGTTTCACTTTGATAAGCTAACAGCCTGGGTGGGGAGGGGGAGAGAGTCAGTGTTAATAAGACGTTGAGTTACTTTCCAGTTCCATATCTGAACACCTTTTCCGTGATTTAAATGTTAAATATGCTTGTGAAATGGGGCTTAGGTTAACCATGTATCACAGTTAATCAATGTGTCATCATAAAAACAACGGCAATTCAATAACTGTCTTGCTTGTTCTGGATAATTAAGCCGGAAGTTATTGAACATTTCTTCAAACTGCACTGTATTCAAAACCATGACATTACTTTAGTTTATGTTATTAAAGGAAACATCTTGTGGTCTATTCCAGTAGATATATTCCCTCTTCTTTCCTAATATTCTTTCTGATTATTTTTTCCTTTGAAACCCAGACACAATGGGAGACTTTTTGGTGTGCTAACTTTTCATGCTATAGATGTCTAGTCACCTCAGAGATTATTTTTGGAGAAATCACCAGGATGATTGTAAAAAGTCAAGGGTCTCCCAACACTGTCATGCTCTAGCTTAGACTCTGTACATCACAGGTACCTGATATCTCTTCTTGAATACATAAAAAAAAACATTGAAATGTCACATTATGTTGGATCCCTGAGAAGGAAGCAAGGTTGTCTTCGCAGGGTTAATCACAGTGACATCCCTAGGATCACTGACTGACCCAGGCCAGCTCCGCTCTTCAATCTGCTTCTACTTTCCAGTTTTCCTGCTGGCTATCACCACACACTCAGAGAGATATGCTTCACTCTACAGGAGACTGATGCTTTGTAAATAGTCCTTTCACTTGCTGGTTCTGTGACTTGGCCAATTGTGAACTGGCTCCTCATTGGGTAAGCATGACCTCCAAATGTCAGATTAAAGAGGGCAGGGACTTGTCTGGCTTGTTCACAACTGGGTCCTTAGCAGGTAGTAGAAAGTCCCTGCCTGGTACGGAGCTGTTCAACCCATGGGAACAGTAGTGAAATTCCAACTCTGGACGGTGGTGATTTGATCAGGGTCTGTGAGATCCTGAGACCCAACAGAAGGCAGAGTTTCTAGTGACAATCTGTATGCTGCTGTATTATAACCTTTAATACAGCTGATGTTAAAACCAAAGGCAAGCTTATCTAGTGCTTGCCCTCTTTTTGAAATGGTGCCATGTGTCTTGTATGTGTTGACTTCATTCATTGTCATGCTTCTCGGTGTGCCCACGAGCTGAGAAACACTCCCAGGGCTTCATACAGAAGGGTGGAGCCAGGATCCAAACCCCGCCCAACCTGAGTCTACCCTGCTTCCTTGTGTTGAACTTGAAGCCTTTGTCGGGCTTCGCTTTCTAGTACTTTCTAGTACTTTCAGGTGTGTCCAAGTGCAAGAACTGGATCCCAAATATCCCTGCTTCTCCAGCAATTGTGGGCATCATCACTAAATAGTAGGGCAGTTATTACACCTCCTGGATGTGCCCTGCCTTCCCTACTTTTTCAAGGGCCAGGGGGCATGTGGCCCTGTCCTATTTTTGCCAAGCAGCCTCCCGATACCACTCTGGATTCTGGTTTTCCTACCCTTCTTACCCACTTGCAGGCCACTTTCTGGAGATATCTGTGCTTGGGTCACTGTTCTAAACAGAAATACAGATTCTTAGGCCTTGTCCCCAGGGCTGTGCATGTTAACAAACCCCCTTGAGGACTGCCATGCTAGTGAAGACAGCTTAGCTTTTCACTACCAGCTGCAGCCTCACTGTGACAACATTCAGCAATGCGCTTTATCACTAGAACAGGGTGTGCTTGCTACTGCCTATCATTGCATCTCCTCACTTTCATTGGCTTTGCCCAGTCTCTTTCCCGTCACTCTCCAGAAGATTCACCAGGGACATCTTCCGTTCACGCCACATCTCTTAAACAGCTTTCCTGATTCTTCCAGTCTTCATTTTCTTCCTCTCATGCAATCTGTGTTATGCTATTACAGGCCTGGTGTTGTGTGCTTCATCTCTTGCTGTACTGTTCCATGCCGTGCCGACAGGCGCTTGCAATGATCACACTTCTGTCACCTCCACAGCAACTAGCAGAGGATATGCATCTAGAAAGTCTATAACAAGCAAAGTATTGTCGACAGACTATGGATGTGCCATAGTGAACTTGCTGTCTACTTCAGCCCACAGTTGAAAATGTAACATCAGCTATTGTGGTGGGAGGAGGGAACACGACCAATGCAGAGATCCAGGTTTGTGAGAGAACTTGGAGCAACACCCAGAATGGAAGGCATAAGATGAAATGCAGTCCTGAAGACAGATATGGTCAAACAAGGTGCCTTAGAAATCCCTAGACTTCAGGAAACCTGGATCCACATACTTCCAACACAATAGACCCTCCTTCGGGGCTCTAGCAAGATGGCTCAATTGGCTAATCCTCCACCGCCAAGCACCAGGATCCCATATGTTTGCTGCTTAATGTATGGGCTACTCCACTCCCCATCCAGCTCCCTGCTTGTGCTCTGGGAGAGCAATGGAGGATGACCCAAGTCCTTGGGCCCCTGTATACCCACATGGGAGACCGAGAAGAAGCTCCTGGCTTCTGGCTTCAGATCACCTTGGCTCTGGCTGCTGTGCCCACTTGGAGAGTGAACCAGCAGATGGAAGATCTTTCTTTCTCTCTGTAAATCTGCCTTTGCAATAAAAGTACATAAATCTTAAAAAAAAAAAAAAGCCACCTCTTTCCATGGCCTTTAATCTGAGAAGCTTTCTGATCCTTGTAATGACAGATCCCTAATGAAGATATAAGCAAATGGTTGCTTTGGGAAACATGTGTTGCTGAGGTTAAGGAAGTGATTGTCTTGGTTGAATTCTTCATGATGCCCTGTGTGGCATTTATGGAGCATTACCCTGGTCAGGATACGTTCCCTTGCCTCTGAGTACCTCTTCCTGCCAAACTGTGGACAGGCAGAGGTTCCCTGGGTGACTATCTTCCCTCTTCCACAGGGTTACCAACAAGTGACCTTACTGGTGGAAGTGGTTTTCTCCTCTTTTTGTAAACTCTGTCTGTAAATACAATGGCACAAAGGCTCACTAAATCCTGGACTTGCATGTGCCAAGATTCCAGATGTGTGCAGGCTTGTGTTCTGGCCACTCCACTTTCCATCCGGCTCTCTGTTTGTGGCCTAAGAAAACAGTTTAGGATGGTCAAAAGCCTTGGGACCCTGCACCTGTGTCGGGTCCTGGAAGAAGTTCCTGGCTCCTGATCGGCTCAGTCATTTGGGGAGTGAACCAGTAGATGCAAGATCTTTGTCTCTCCTTCTTTCTCTAAAATTTGCCTTTCTAATAAAAAGAAATAAACTTTTTTCCTTCTCTTCTCTCATAGTCCTCTATCTTCCAGGGTTCCAGGGCCCCTGGAGTTTGGCCACTGACACTGCTCAAGAACTTTTACTGTGTCAGACGTAATCATCATTGTGGCAGGTAGTCCAGCTAATAGTTGGGACAGGCAGGGCTGCTGATGCCAAGTAAAACACATTATTTCATGATCTGTCATTTTGAATCAGGTATGCTAACGCTGGTCATAATTCTTCATTGGACCATTTCTTCCTATGGGTTGCTGATTTCCTTTTCTTTTCTCTCTCTTTTTCTCTCTCTCCCTCTCTCTTTCTTCTTTCTTTCTTTCTTTCTTTCTTTCTTTCTTTCTTTCTTTCTTTCTTTCTTTCTTTCTTTCTTTCTTTCTTTCTTTCTTTCTCTCTCTCTTCCTTCCTTCCTTCCCTTTCCTTTCCTTTCTTTCTTTTCCTTTCTTTTCTTTTCTTTCCTTTCCTTTTCCCCCCAAAAATCAAATGCTTTGGCCACGTTGTCTGACCAACCAAGCTTGCAGAACGGTCCATAGGAGCTCCATGACTTCAGCTATGCAAAGCCCCAGTTGTTCAGAAGACCTAGAGAAGATTCTAATTTAAAAACAAACAAACAAAACAAACAAAATCATTTGTCTGGGGAAAGGGGCTGAGGCACTTCTTGCCCCACCCTAGCCTTTCTGTTGCAATTATATCACATGTGTCAGTAAAGTTGTAACCAGAATATCAGAATCCCATTATTTACTTTTTATCCATTTTTAACATTATCCTGCCATAGCACCTGGTTATATGGCTTCTGTAAGGTTTCTGAGGGTGCAGAAGATGCAAGCTGGAGCAGGTAAGGACCCACCACAATCTGTGTTAGTTCTTATTTATTCATTTTTTAAAAACATGTTTTTATTGCAAAGGCAGATTTATAGAGACAAGGAGAGACAGAGAAAGACCTTCCCTCTTCTGGTTCACTCTCCAAATGGAAGCAATGGGCAGAGCTGAGCAAATCCAATCCAAAGCCAGAGTTAACAGCTTCTTCCTGGTCTTCCATGCAGGTGCAAGGTCCCAGGGACTTGGACCATCTTCCTTTCCCAAGCAGGGAGCTGGATGGGAAGTGGAGCAGCCAGGACCCAAACTGGCACTCATACAGGATGTGATGGTTGGAAGTGGAGGATTAGCCAGTTCAGCCATCATGCTGGTCCTAGTCAGTTCTTACTGGCCCTGATCTTGATGATGCTGCACCCTGCAGAAGCTAGAGTTCTTTGGTATGGAGCTAAACCTGGCCCTGGAGTTGTAGATAATGTGGAGCAGCTGTAGGCTCAGCTGCTGCTTTACGTTCGCAAGGAGATCCAGCCAGAGAAGCCACAATGAAGGAGTTACCAAGAGACCCCTGTTTTGCCTCTCCTCTCCCCAACTCCCAATATGATCTCTCTACGATCCACCGGAACTGGAAGCATACAGGGAAGGGAAATCTGGTAAATGTAGTTCAGCCTGACCAAGTTGACACATTACAAAACCAGCACATTATTCTTGACTTTCCTCATAAACACGGAGACCTTTGCAAACACTAATTTGCAGTCATGGACACTGACTGCAGAGAACAGGCATGAAGATCTGTTTCTCCCATTCACAAGAGCATGGATTTCGCACATGAGGGATCAGTGGCTGATTTTGGACCAAAGGAAATTTTGGAAAACAGGTCACTAACTGAATGACTGGCAAACCTCCAGAAGGGGAGGGAGGAGGCGATCCTAACGAGACACTGATTCTTTCAATCAAATCATTCTGAACTAACTAGTTTCAATTTCTTTGGCCTGGTGGTGCGATTTCTCCTTTGAGAAATACAGCAGGGTTAGAATTTTGTAGATTTCAACAAGACCAATAGTGACTCTCCTGATCACACTGAAGGAGATGGAAAAGTAAGATTCTTGGCTACAGAGAAAATGAGGAAGCTGAGTCATTGGTTTACCTGCCAATTAGAAGATACACCTTCACGGAGAAAGAAGGCTTTGTCTTTGTCCCTGTTCTGTTTAGCACCTTACTACTATTTTCATTAATGAGTAGGACATAGACAAAGGTTCATCAAAGCTGAAGATGATATGCACTTGACTTGATAGTATGAGGTTGTGCTCAGTAGCAGAATTAACAGGCTAGAGTAATGAACTTGATCTAAGAAGCAAAGTAAAATCTAGTCAAAGAAAGTGTTTTAGTTGACGAAACATTTAACACTCTTCAATATCAGAAAGCCAATTGGGAAATGTTTAAACAGGGGAAGAAAGGATTTAGAAGGTGAATGGATGGGGAACGGGCAATGTCATATGGAAAGTGTATAACTTCAAGGAGTACAAATACGTTATGTTGAATGAAAGCTACAAGAAGACATGCTTAAGATGAACTCGCCAAGGACCTGTTCTGGCTGCTTTGAAGGTAGCGCATCACTTCCTGTCCCTGTAGGATGAATCTTCTTTTACCTTTACAGAGGACGCCGACATTTCAAGTTTGAATTGGTGAGTTTTCTAGCTTAATTCAACCCCAAGAATGTATTATGTATGTATAGTTCACTGAGTCGAATCATATTTTGATCTTTAACAGTGCACTTCTACGTTTCTCTCATATATAAAGAGGGAACAAATACATTTTTTCCCTACTTTTAATCCTCAAGATTTGTAAATCACATCTCCTGTAGAACTCTTGGTAACCTTCATAACAACTAACATAGTTTGCAAGATTATTACTGGTATGTATGGCTCTGAGTTAGGACCAAATTACTGTGCACTTAAAAGTAATTTATTTATTTATTTGAAAGGCAGAGTTGGGGGAGAGAGGTATCTTGTATCCGCTGGTTCACTCCCCAGGTGGCCACAATGGTCGGGGCTGAGCCAGGCTTAAGCCAGGAGCTTCACCTGTGTGTCCCATCTGTGTGGCAGGAGTCTCAGCACTTGGGGAGTTTCCTCTGTTTTCCTAAGTACGTTAGTAGGGACCTGTATCTGCCTATAGAGCAGCTGGCACTTGAACTGGCTCCTCATATATGGAATGCCAGCTTAATCCATTTGCGTCTGAATTTCAACCCCAACGTCATTTTTATAATCTTTTAAAAATTATTCCTACATTAATGATCAAAGTTGTATTAACAGCTGCCTAACAAAAACACTGGTTTCATTCCCAATTTTGCTCTGAGCAGTGATTAATCACAGATGGGGAAATACAGAGTTTTATCAGTGTTATTTTCCTATATAAGTACAATTTCAATTGTTTGTTCTCTGTGGTTTGAAAGGAAGAAGAGGCATGGGGAGGGAAGAGCCCCTACGCTTCTCAGTTTGTATTGTGAAATCCACTCACTGTAGATAAATAAAAATTAAAGTAGAAAAATATATTAACTGCCCTCTTCTGAAAAAAAATATGATATTTTTAACTTCCTTGTTTGGTAGGGTATATCCCCCCTTTTAATTGTTCATGTCATTGTTTTTGTTTAGAGAAAACAGCTTTTCAAAAAATTTCTACATTGAAACATTTACCATAGGAGGTTATGGTCTAGTAAACAATCTTTAGGCCAGAACCAATATTGGAATTAGTTCTGCCATTAAGTCTTCCAAGGGGCCATAGACATTTATAATGGAATTTAACCTTTGCGAACTTGAGGCTATGTGGATGTACACAGAGACACAGCCAATTCAGAGAGAAAGCCTCTGGACCAAGACACAGTTACAGTGGAAGCACCTGCTATATACACGGTAGCTGCCACTCCCCTTCTCTGCAGGAATGTATTCTGGAATGTTCTAAGGTTCCGTGGGGGCCTGAAACTACTTGTACCTAACCTTGTATGTGCTTTAGGTTTGCCATATGTACATCCCCTTGACAATGTTTAATTTGTAAATTAAATACAGTAAGGGATGAACAGTAGTTCATCCTTAAGTAGCATAATTACAATTACATCCTGCGATGTAAGTTAGTTAAAAACTTACGCAGTATTATTTCTGGAATTCACCATTTACTGTCATCAAATTGTGCTTGATAGTGGGCAACAAGTCATGGGAGACATGGGAGACAACTGTACATTAGAGATGGAATACTGAATGATCAAAGGAAGAAGTTTATGGTAAGAACAAAGGGTCACTTGGTTTCGGAAGGTCTTTGGCTGGCTGACACCTGAGTGCGGGGGAGGCTGAGATCTCCATTAAGCTGTCATGATGGCTCAGGATTTGTTACATTTGGGGTCTCATGCTTTTCTTCCCCTTGATCGTTTCTTCCCTTTTCTCTCATAACTTGTCCGTAACAAGCCCAAGGAAGCCTTCCCGCTGACTGCTTTTCACTCCTGACAGCCAGCAAGAATGAGCTAGGAGTCATTTAGTGGAAGGACTGGGTGATCTTCTAGTCCCTTTGCTGTAAGTCTATGATACATTGGAGACCTGGGAATAAACAAGTTAGTGTTTGTTATTCTGAACAAGCCGTTAGCTGACAAATACAATGGTTCTGACCCTAAACAAGTTTGGTGACTGGGAGGAGGAAGTGTTCTGTTGGACTTGCACTTTAGGTAAGTGTGCTACTGACACAGCTAGCAGTACACAGTAAATAAATATATATGCATGTATATGTGTATATGTTATTTTGTTTTTTAAAGGATACGACTTTTTTGAAGGGCCTTTAACTAGGTCCCCTTGGCAAGATTAAAATATTTATGATCAGAAAGCCAGCTGTAAATGTCATACAGAGCTTCCGTTGTTGTCACTAAAACACTTTATCATGACCTGTCTTGCGTCACAGTCAGATATGGTCTGTGTCCCAGAGTGCCGCGAGTTGCCCCCACAACGCTACAAACCTAACACTTAGCATGGATCCTGTAAACAACCCTGAATCTTTTCGAGTTAAAGTAGGAGAGAATTTCATTTGCATAGTAGTTACGTCTAAACTTAGATTTTGCTTCAACAATAAAAATATATTTTGTTAATTTGCTTATTTCTATTATTCTATTAAAAATAATTTTAAAAAGAAAAAAAAAAAGAATGAAAAGAAAAGAACAGAGACCTAGGAAGTAAAATCGCCACCAGACTGTTTAAACAAAGCTGCTCGAACGCTCCATACCACCATCTAGTGGGAGAAAAGGCTTGGCACGAAAGGCGATCTGTGTTTAGAACAATATTCCAAGCACTTCAGGGGCATAGTTGAGGGCCTGTGGGGAACGAGGGGGCTGCCGGGGGAAGCGGGCAGGACGGAGGATCTATGTGTTCAACTGATTAGCCATGTGCTGCTTAGGGCGCCTGCAGCTCTGTGCTTGGCATGCTAGCTTTGTGGTTTTTGGCCTGAGTGGTGTTCTTGGTTGTCCTTCTGTTTGCCGGCTGAGTGGGACACTGTCATCTGAACAATGCCACTTTCAGAGGATACAAGTCAGTTTTATTAGGATTGGTCTCTCTCTCTCTCTCTCTCTCTCTCTCTCTCTCTCACACACACACACACACACACACACACTGTATTGTTTCACCCTCTTTCTGATTATCTTTTTCTACCCTCCCCCTCCCCTCTCTGTTGCAGGTACTGTCTGGCTCAGGGGACAGTGTCCTCACTAAAAAGCAATCCAATTGCTCCTTCCTGTAACTCACTCCCCGTTCTTTGATTTTTATTGCCTGCCTCCTTCTGTGCCTTGCCAGTTCCTTGAACAAAGTCTGTGAGTTTGGGGAGTGGGGGGCTCTCTTCACCTCTGCCTGCTCCCACACAGATGTGCACCAGTGAGGGTTCTGGCCCCGATCTCCACTACAAAGTGGGTCTTGAGGAAATCGAGGAAATCAAGGAAATCCCACTTAAGGCATGGGCCAAGACAATCTCCGGAGCTGGCTGCCTGGATGGCTGAGTTGCATGGGGTCATTTGGTGTGAGTGGAAAGATGAAGCAGTTCTCCTTTGTGTCCATCCCCTACTGGCTCTCTGGATGGCTCCTGAAACTCCCATGTGCATAGGAAAAAGATCATGATTTCCAACTAACAAATTAGGACCCAGTGTCTGAAGGGTTATCAGAAATACAGGGCAGAGCCGTGCAGCTGTACTGGGGACAAACAGCCACTGCTGAGGATTCAGGGCTGGTTCAAAGAGGTTAGAGTATGGGTATATACAACCATCTCCCACTATCCATAAAGGTACCATTGCCCACTATCCATAAGGGTCTGGTTCTGGGACCACCACGGAAGCCAAGATCCACACATGCTCAGGTTCCTGATATAAAGTGGTGCAGTATTTGCATATAGTCTGTGCATATCCTGCTGGATGCCTTAAATCATGTTTACATCAGTTCCAGGGCTGAATGCAATGTAAATTCTATGTAAATGACTCTTAGCATTGTATTGTTGGGAGAACAAGGAAAAGCAGTCTGTTCATGTTTAGTGCAGATCTGATTGTTTTTCTCCTAAATATTTGCAGTCCATGGCTGGTTGAGGGATTGGCTGCAGAGCCCATGGGCGTGGAAGGCTCACTCTATAGAAGCAGTGACATAATCATGGACAGGACAGTGACTCTGCATCCATGGACTGAGCAATTAGAGCAGCTGTCCGCCTCATGGCTCTAAGAGAAACGGAGTCCCTGGATAGGAGATGCTGCTGTACGATGGCATATTTTTCCTTTTAGGATTGCGATAAAATTCACCGGCTACACATTTCACCATTTAAACCATTTAAAAGTGTGCAACTCCATGGTTTTCAGAATATTCACCAGGTGGTGTAGCCATTACCACTAGCTCCAACTTCACGTCATCACTAAAAGGAACCTTGAGTCCATGAAGCAGGCACTTCCAATTTGCCTTGCCTCTCAGCTCGTGGAAACCACAAACCTATTTTTCATGGGTATTGGCCTATTTCAAACATTTCATGCAAATGTAGTCACACAGTACGTGTGTTTTGTGTGTGTCTGTTTCACTGAACGTGTCTTCAAGCTTGATGCATATTGCAGATTATTTCAGTACTTCATTCTTCTCAATGACTAAATAATAGTCCATGGTGTGGACAGATCACACTTTGTTTATCCACTCACTGGCTTGGAGACTGGATTGTTTCTACCTTCTGGCAATTATGACTGATGCTATTATGAGTTTTCATGTATGACTTTTTTTTATTAGAATTTGTATTTTCAATTCTCTTATGCAGTGAGTGAAGTGCTTTTTTTTTCTTCATTGCTTTTGATGAAGACAAATCCATTTAAAGCTGTCTGATTGGTGAATGTTGCAATAAGAACGGAACAGAAGCTTAGGTGCTGTCCAGATGAGGCCAGGGTAGGCAAGAATGTGGCCAATCGCCTCGGGCAGGATGTGGAATCCTAAGGGTGGAGGGGGAGGCAGGAAAGGGAGAAGACTGTACCAAAATGCACTAAAAATGACCTCAAATTCTTGAATTTGTGGCTGGAAGAAGAAAGGGGTTTATTTAGAATTGGTAAGATGGCTGCCTGTACGTTCCTGTTTTCACAAGGAGGAGTGAACTGATGGAAATGCAAAGATGGTTTTAGGGAAACCCACAGTAAACTGAAAATGACAAGGCTTTGGGCTGCGTCTTAACAGGGAACTCTGAACAGATCCTAGTTACACAGAGAGAATGAGAGCTTACTTAGCTGCATGTGACACAAGCTAACCAAATTGATCTAGCAAATTTTAGCACCATAAATTAAGGGGAGGGTTCCATTTATGAAAGAATGTTGCTGTTGATGTCTGTAGCAGCAGACCTTTTCAAAAGCATCGTTATATCTATGAACCCATTAGGATGAATTGATCAGGTATCTGCTGCTACTTGAGAAACAAGAAAAATCAAGGTGCCCAAGAAGTAGTAAGCATCCGGTCACTATTTGTAAAATAATGAAGCCAAATCATATTGGGTTAAGAAGTGTCAGTACTGGCAGGATCTTTGAGAGCATCCAGCTCTTTCCCTCTCACCCCAGTTTTCCAGGAGGAATGCCAAGTAGAATGGGGGACTCCTGGGCTTACATTCAAGGTCCCTTGATCAAGGAGTGAAGGACTCGAGTCCAGTAGTCTCTGCCTTGTCCCAGTGTAGGGGTCTTAACAACATGAAGCACATTGCTTTATGGTGATCTGTGCTCTAGTCTGTCTCCCCCATTGGACCACATGCTCGTGGGGGCGAGGCCTGCATCTGACTCATCCTTGAATACTCAGGATGTAGTCCAGTTAATGAAAGTCATGGAATGGGTAAACAGGAACTGCAAGTTCTCTCTTCTTCCTGCTCCTTGTCCTCATTCTGTCACAATTTTCTTGGTGAAAGATTCAGGACCCCACAGTTTTTAAGCCAGGGAGATCTTTTCCTTACACTCCAGCATTTAGATTCAACCAGCAGGCTGCTTTGGACTTGTCAGGCCCCTTGGGACAATACCCACTGTGCTGTTATGCAAGTGTTATGGAAGGCATGGGAAAGTGAGAGTGCTTCCTTAGCTCCAAGTCTAAAGCAAATTTAGCCACCTAGTATACAATTTCAAGTACATCTCTTCTAGCAGGAAGCTCCTTCATTTGACATGATGCCAGATGTCTTGACTTGGGGAAACTGTACTCTTTGGTGAGGGACTTGACAATGAATGGGACAGGAAGAGATGAAGAGATCTTCAAGTAGTCCCCAGATAATTCCTTGTCTACATTGCCTTGCTCTTTCTGAGGGTGTTTATTTGTTTTGAGCATGTATGTGAGGCAGAGTAGACAAGGTGTCCTATTGGTCTTTTGCATGCCTTCATATTGCCTATGGCTGGCCTGTAAAAGGCCTGTGGCAGAAACTCAGACTGCTGTGTGGAAGGTCCGTCTGCAGGGCAGAAAGAGGGACACTGGAAATTATAGCAGGTTCTTCTGTGGGTTTTGGTATTTGTCTTCTGTCTTCTGCTTTTTGTGCTAAGCAGCCAGCTTCCTTTCTCCTGTACCAACCCCAATACCCTGTTAGTTAGCATTTATCATCACAGTTCTGCCCGGGGAAGTCATGACTTCCCTTAGTTTATTCTGGCCCCACTCAATGCCAGTAAATTCACAGAATTCAGACTGCCCAAAGGATTTCATCAAAAAGCTCTGTTTCCCTTAATGTCAGACGATGGCCATATTACCCAACAACCTGATTTAACCCTGATTTCAAAGCAGGTCCCGCGTGTCTAAGAGTTCTCTAGAGAAACAGAACCTGTGGATGCAGACATAGAAAGACAAAGACTTAGGGTACTCTGCTAGCCTGGGGGTTGGTGAAGGTTGCTGTCAGGAGAAAGTTGCGAGTTAGGGTGGAGCGGGGGAGGGGCTGGCTGGTGAAAATCATCCTGTTTCTCAACTAGTCACTGAGAGGAGAGAGAGAAAGAAGGATATGACAATGGGACAGATCCTTAGAAATATTTTTTGTTTGATCCCAGTCTTGTCACAGTGCCTCTGTCTTAGGATAGTGTTTCATCATAAAGTTACAGATCATGCTGAGATGTGAAGTGGAAAGTATTTCCTCTTCCCAGTACTCTACCCCCACGCCCTCTCCAGGCCACACACTCACCTGCACCAGGTCTGGTGTGAGGCGCTTGGCCTGCAACCATTTCTGGAACCTCCCCGTTTTCCGCAGGACGCGCTCAATGCTGCAGGTTTTGGGGGCTGAGGCAGAGGCACAAATTCTGCTGTCCGAGATCTCATGTTGGTATGTGCTGAGCAGCCGGAAGATCTCCACAGTGCGCCAGGTTTTGGAATCATCTGAGTAGTTGGCTGGGTAAGAAGGTGAGTGGTCGGGAGGCAGCCCGAGGGGGGAAGCCAGCGAGTCGTTGAACCTGGTGGAAGAACAGCTCTTGTAGGATGGGCCTGGGGGCTAGAGGCCCAGCGTCAGGGAAGAGGGGCTGTTGGGGGTGACAATAGCTTGGCGAACCATTTCTCCTCTTTGGACTGGGGGCACTCTAAAATTTAGGAAGGTATCCTCATGTATGTGATGGCAAGAAAGGGGAGGAAAGTATGGGTCCAACAGAGTTCATTGTCTTTAGGACATGGAAAGACTAGCTGGGATTTCTAAATCACAGTCCATGTAAAGACAACAGCTTCTGCTTTTCCCAATATCCCACCCATACTTCTCAGGTATGTAAACTGAGGCTTAAGTATCTAGCTCAAGGTCAGACCACTCGTTGCCAAGCAGATGTACAAATGTTGCATTTTGGCAGCAAATCCCATTATCTGTCCCCCTTCACTCTGCTGCTTCCCGAAGCCACCTGCCCTCTGACAAATGGCTGGTCCTTGGAACCCAGACCCAGCCTCGGTTCTTGAAGAGTGAGACTATTGGGTTTGTGCTGGGGAGACCACTGTCACTCCATACTGAACAACAGGGAACCTCATCAAATTGGCTTGTTTGTTCAAAGACATCAGTCATCAGTCAATCAAATTTCAGGTGAATGCAGCTGCTAAATGGTGACCCAATTCAAAGCTGTGTGGGCTCCAGGGGGTCTGTAATTCCACATAATGGCCTGTTGGGTCCTTAATCCCTTTCAGGGAGGGAGGCAGTGGCCTATTATCATCTACTGATTTCCCAGACTCCACACTGACCCTTTTCTCCACAGTTGTTCCTCCAGCTGTGTGCTGACATTTCCATTAGGGAAGAATGTTAGATTTCCTTTTGATTTATGTATGAAAAGTTACCCAGGAAAAGTTTACCTTCACTATTATTGATAATTGAGTGTCATGCTGCCAGTGAAAATCAGGTGATAGAAGATATGTTATGCATTTCATTTAAATGAGAATCTTTAAATGCTTCTTATGAGGCATTATGGGACGACCTCATGATAACGAATTTCCTAAGGATTAACATTTTGATTAGCCTCCAGCCCTGGAGTATTTTGGTGTCTCACTTTCATGATACAATTTTATTCCAACAGACAAGCTTTTCCTACTGTTTGAATGGCAAAGAAAGCCACACAAAGATGTTCAAGGGCAAAGAGGTCAAGGGAATGCGGACTGTACTAGAACTTGAGGCTTCCCAGCTCTTGCTCATGGATGTCCAACAGCCCAAAGGGTCTGGAATTCAGGACTTATTGTCAACTGGTTCTTTTAGGTAACACATGTATATGAAATGCATGTGTCAGTCACTTTATAAGCATTTTATGTGTGTTAATTTAATCCTTTCAAAAAGTCTATGCAGCTGATACTGTTATGAACTGTGTGAGGACAGATGAGGAAATCGAGACACAGCAGTTGCATTGTTTGGCCAAAATTGCACTACAGGATTGGGAGGAAGTGGCATTCGAGGCGCCACAGTTTTACAGTCTTCTCTTTTTGCCACTGCTGTGTTCCTCTATCATCCATGTGATGAATCAGCCCATGGCAACAGATGGATGACATTATTAGGAGTTAAGGTTGGCAGGGTCCTTAAGGATTTTTTTTTTTTATCTTGTAGCTCCTGCCCCATCTTGGTTGGGATGAGGAAATTGAAGGTAGAATGTGAATGTGACTTTTCTGAGAAATTACAGCCTTGAATGGTAGAGGACAGCATATCTTAGGCCTCCTGCTCTCCTGGTTGGTGGGAGTGACATGGGAGAGACTTCCTGTCCCATGCAAGAAGCTCATTGTCTTCTATCTATCTCTCTATCGCTCTATCTATATCTATCTATCTATCTATCTATCTATCTATCTATCTATCTATTTATTTGGTCCCCACCTCCTGAGGATATTCTGCTGTGATGACAGCACTGACTTGGAAGGAGAAAAATGTATATACTATTACAACATTGATTGATCTACACTGATGAATAGAAAAATGTCAATGAGAGGGCCTGGTGCAATGGCTCAGTGGCTAAATTCTCACCTTGCATGCATCAGGATCCCATATGGGCCCCAGTTCATTTCCCTGCTGCTCCACTTCCCATCCAGCTCTCTGCTTCTGGCCTGGGAAAGCAGTCGAGGACAGCCTAAAGCCTTGGGACCTTGCACCCACATAGGAGACCTGAAAAAAGCTCCCAGCTCCTGGCTTCAGATTGGCTCAGCTCTGGCCATTGAGGGCTCTTGGGGAGTGAACCAGAATACAGATATTTCTGTCTCTCCCTCTCTCTGTAAATCTGCCTTTCCAATAATAATAAGTAAATCTAAAGAAAGTCAATGAGAAAATACCCCCCCCCCCTTTTTTTTTAATCCACTAAAACATTAACTATCCTGTAGTTTGGAAAAACCACAAAACAAAGGCATCATTTTAATCCTCCTTCTGGAACTGAGATCATAGGCAAGATTGAAGAGAGACTGGCCAATGTCCTTGCTGCACTAAGGCCAGACAAGCATCACCCTTGCTTCTCAGATTGGAAGGAAGCATGCAGGCCAAATCCCCTGAGTCCTTCAACATGGAGAGTACAGTGGGAACGAAATACCCTCTTCCCTTGCATACTTCTCATGCCTGCATCAGGCCAAACAGCAAGATTGAAGCCATGTCTCCCAAAGTATTTCTTGCCTCTTTCTTATTTTTTATCCCTAGCACTGCGCTTAACCTTTAAACCATCAAGCATTTTCCAAAAGCTGTCAGGCCAAGGTTCCTTAGTGAAGATCGCCTGCTCTTTCTAAGCCTATCATCTGCTCCCCTTACAAGTTTGCTTTTGTCTCATCAGATCATTGGTTTGGCCAAACTAGTTTAAAAAATTAATTGGCTTTTATTCGAAAGATGGGCAGAGAGAGAGAGAGAAAGAGAGAGAGAGAGAGAGAGAGATTTTATATCTGTTGGGTCACTTTCCAAATGCCCACAACAGCCAACTGGACCAGGCTAAAGCCAGAAGCCAGAAGCCAGAAGCCTGGAACTCCATTTCAACCTCCCTGATAGGTAGCAGACTTGCAATACTTGGATCACGACTTGCTCCTTCTTAGGGTTTACCTCAGCAGGAAGCTGGAACTGGGAATGGAGACAGGACTCCAGTGTAGGTACTCTGATATAGGATATACATGTCCCAAGCCATGGCTAAACCACTGTTCAAATGCCCACCCCAGAAAAGCCAAACTCTTATCAGGCATCTGAGCCTATCATATGATCAGCTCTTGAGACACTTTCCTCTTCTTTAAAAAATTATTTATTGATTTGAAAGGGAGAGAGAGAGAGAGAGAGAGAGAGAGAGAGAGAGAGAGAGATATTCCATCTACTGGTTCACTCCCCCCAATACCTGCAAAACCAAGTCTGGGCCAGGCTGAAGCCAGGAGCTAGAAACTCCATCTAAGTTTCCTACATGGGTAATAGGGACCCCAGTACCTTGGGCATCATCTGCTGAGTTTCTTAGGTGCATGAGTAGGGAGCTGGATCAGAAGTGGAGGAGCTCAGACTCAAAACAGCACTATGATGTAGGATACCAGCATTGCAAGCATTACATTAACCCATTATGTCACAATGCTGGCTATTATTCTTCCTTGTTACCTACCTAATAATCCCTTCCAGATTCTTTAAAATTCATAGAGGTACCTCCTCTTCTCATCATTCTCTCATCTCCCAGTTGAGGTATGTTCCTTCCCACATGATCCTGTGACCTCATAAGCTAGATATTTTGCATGTCCCATACACTCTAGTTCAACCACTGATTTACTTCTCTGCCTTCTTAATAAGCTCTTTCAAGAGTACTTGGACGTCTTTCAACTTTGTAACTCTGGTATCTGGTAGAAGGCTAGATATGAGTTTATACTCAATGCTTTATAGTTGGATAGCTCTGGAGGGAGGGAAGGGTGTTAAGTGAGTAGTGGAGAGAGACATGTAGTCCTGAATGGCATAGAATGCATAGAGTTACAGTTGGGTGGAAAAATGAATGAAGGCATGATGCCTGGATGAATGCATGTGGACCAGGGTTTGTGCAGAATACTGTGTAGATGGATGTATTTGCCATAACCCCCTGAGCCATGCTGCTCCCAAGCCTTCTGTTAGTGTGAGAGCAGGAGTTAAAGCCATAATCTCTATCATCTTCTGAGATAAGACAGACAGGAAGCACGGGAAAGGGGAAGGCAAAAGCAAGCTTAATGATTCACTTATTTGGAAGTGCCCATTGGGAAGTGTCTGAGCATTGTTTTAGATCCTGGGAATAAAGTAAGGAATGTGAGCTAAATCATCAGCATTGGTAAGAGTCCAGGGACCTCTAGGAATGGTATGGATCAGAGAGACTTCTCCAGAGTCCCCTCTCCTCACACACACCTAATACCGATCAGCCAGATCCTGGCAGACCTTGCCAACTTGGTATGACCACTCTGGATTTCACATATAGCTGCATTTTGAGTAGGAAGGGTATGTCAATCAAGCTTACTAATTCCCCTAGCTTCTCTTCCATTTTTCCCTGAGGGGAAAAAAAATCAACTTGGAATGGATGAGAAGTTGATACAACAAACATTGCAATTTTCAAAGGCCAGTGGTTGGGTTCAGAAAGTATACGATTCCTCTTTAGCATTCCCTGCAAGGACAGGATAAGACAAAGAAGGAGAAGTGATGTTCATCTGCCAGTTGTATGTCTTCAGTGTACCCAGCCGGCCTGGGAAGTGCATATGTTGTCTGCTGTTGAATGGATTCAAGCATGGCCTAATCCTTAGTGCAGGTCTGGGGCAGGATGTGCATCCTTGCCTGGTTAGGCCAATTTGGCCAATAGCTGAGAGTTGTTTGTGGGCTTTCTCCCACAATGGTAATTTTTAAAACTGGAGGAATGTTTGGAGATCAACAAGAAAAGGGGAACACAAAAACATCACTAGAAAGAAAGGCAAAGGATGTAAACTTGAAGGCAATTCAGCAAAGAAAAAGCACAAATGGCTAAAACACTAAAAAAAAAAAAAGGTTCAACTGAGTAGAAACACAAGGGAAAATAATAATAGTAAATATTTGTGAATGTATAAGAAGTGAAGTTGCCATTTGAGATTTAGTATTTATATACATACACACAAACATGAAAATTTTTGGACTCAGAAATTCCACTTCTAGGGATTCATTTCATACAATGAATTAATGACCAGTGAGTGCAACATCTAGCCACACAAATGTTCAAGAAAGCTCCAGCTGTCTTATAATGATGGATTAGTTAAATAAAATACAGTTGATTGATGCAATTGAATACCATGAAGCCATTAAAGAGCAAAATGCAAAGACTATTTAATCATGTAGGCAGGTGTTGCCAATACATCATTAAACAAAAGTTCTCAAAAGAGTACACGTAAGAGTATACATGTTTGATAGAAAAATTTTTGGAAAAGAGATGGCAAGGATATGCAAAACCATTTTTACTCGAGGGTGATGGTGATCTCCTGGTGGGGAAATTGTAGGCGATTTTAATTTTCTCTTTCCTGAATCAGTATTTCCTGAAAAGTGTAAAGTAAGCACTAGTACTTTTGTGTTATGAAAAGAGCTGATTTCTCTCATAGAGAAAAGGACTATTGAGGACTATCAATCCCATGACCTCCGACCCTTTCACAGCCCCTCTCTGTCTCTTCGTGCTGAGGCTGAGCCTTGTGGCTTGGAATGCTGTGAACTTGAACCTGCCCTGCCTGCTGTTTTCCTGCTTGTGTCTGCCTACCTTCCTTTACCTTTTTTTCAGACAAGCATGGAAAATGAATTTTGAGGGAGGCGAAGTAAAATCCTGAACGCTAATGGAACACAAACCTGTTTGGCGAAATGTTTTGTGAAATTTTGTAGTACCTGCCTGATGAGGAAACTGCTGCAAGTGGGTGGCTCAGGAGGAGTTGAGCCTAACTCTCTTGCTCAGCTGAAGCGTAGATCTCTCCTTCTCCTCTCTTAACAGCCCTTGCAATATATCCCTAGTCTCACTGCCTCCTTTCTCTGAGGAATCAACGCCGCTTCACCTGTGTCTTAAGGTCCTCTTCATCTCTTTTCCTGGTTGGGAATCCTTGAACTGATGTTCAACATCTCCATCTTCATTTCTGCTCACACTGAGTGTGTCAACAAAATGACTATAACTGCACTGACTAGCATCCTTCCTACCCTGCTTTGTTCCCGACAGCGGGTTCGTTTCACAGTCCCTGCCGGAACCCTGTGCTGCCTGCTGGTTTCCATGAGTCCTTCCTCAAGCACATGGTCTCACCTTCCCCTTCCCAGCTTAACTTCCCCACCGTAACCTGAGCCATCAGCTGCAGCTCTTCTGATTTTTATGCCTCCGTAAAAATCTTAGCAGGAAAAGTCCACACGATCTCCCTCAAATGTCTGTGTTCTCACAAAGGAAGCTGAGCAATTTTGATCGGTGGCTTTGATTTGCTAGTTTGGCTCATTCATTCGGAATAATCAAGTACATCTTTGGTTAATACGTAACAGAATTATGAATCAGTGATTAGTGCCTTTTGTTTTATCAACACCAGTAAGCATGAAGTGAGTTCTGGGGGGTCAGAGGAAAAGGGGTACACAAACAAGAGTCTGAAACAAGTACTGAAGATGTTATGTCCCCCTATACTAAGGTCACCATTGGTTGGTACGGAATTCAAGGATCCTACCTCATATATCCTTCCACCCTCTGCCATCCTTCCACTTATCCTTCATTCTCCAGCTGGGGCACATCTCTCATCCATTGTTTACAACACAGATCCCTCTTGATGTCCTGGAGGGCAATGGCCAGAGTTAGAGCAGTTGTCATAACAGCATCTGCTAGGCCAAGAGCTTTAATAAGAGCTCATTGTATGCTTGAATTTCAGAGCGTGGCTCCTGTCTGATGAGAGTACATTATGCATTGTAGTGTACTAAACTCTGGTTTCCTCTGATCAAAGCCACATCTCCCAGCAGAGAACTGGCTCAGAAATTTAGGAGCAAGATGTCCTGGTTTGAACTCCCAGATCTGCCACTCATTAGTGAGCGGCTCACTTAATCTTGCTTCCCCATCTCAATCATGGTTGCAAACCACTAACTCCTGGGACTGTTTCAAACGTTGGTCAATTGTAGGCTTTCTATAAATTTTCTTTCATCCTCCCTATGACAAATGAACTTGATACATTCAATGGTCCCAGGCTACCCCATTCACAGAACAGAAGAAAACCTGAAGCTTTCAATGCAAAAAGGAACTTTTAGATTTAGCATTCAGGGCCAAAGCTGGAGTTTGACTTTGCAACTTGCCCTTCTATTAACCCACCCAAATGCCAAGCCATTTATTGCTATAAGCAAAACAGCTTTGTGGCAGCTCCCATCCCTGTAAATCTCATCCTCAACCAACTCCTGAAGAGCTTCACAGGAGGGAACAGAATGTGGCCCCTCAGAATGATTGGATCAAGATGCTGACCTTATTTCTTCTTTAAAGAACTTCTTGCAAATAGATGTCCCGATGCAGGCATTGCATTTATCAAGACCGAGGAAAGCCCTTCCGAAATTGTAGCTGCTTCTGACTTGGGGCACCAGAGAAGGCGGGGGAGAAGCTGGCGAGGAGAAGGTGCACCTCAGGGCCAAAGCGCATAGCAGCAGGGCCGGCTGGCCCAGGCGGAGGGCAGCAGCCTCAGGCCCCCGCCCGGGTTCCATGCCGGGTTCTGCACAGCTGCGGTTGCAGCAGCTTGCCTCCCTGGCCGCCCCACTCAGGGCTTGGCCCACAGAGGAAGCTGTCACAGGGGGCTGGCTTCAGGGCACTGACCCCTCTCAGGTTTCTGGTGGAGGATGCTGGAGAGCTCAGGGCTAATGAGGCTGGGGAGGAGGTGAGGAAACCCGTGGAGGATGCTGATAACGCTGTTTTCAGCATCCACTCTTCCTCTGCCTGGGCGGCTGCCTCAGCCTGGGAGTAGATTTCGGGAAGGACAATGGTCAGGGCTTCCCTGTGTGGTCCTTCTGACAAACACAGGATATCCCCACTGGCAGGAAGGGTTCGTGCAGGATGTGTGTCCGACCTGGCCTCCACCTGGGACTTTCAAAGGATTCTGAAAGTCTCCACCCGCCCTCCCCGCTCCCCCCACCACACCACTGTTTTGATTCTGGTCATATCTGTCCCTGTGAGTCATAACACACAAGCACTCACACCCGAGTTGTGTTTTTCTTCCTCCTGAATACTTTATTCTACTTCTTAATTAGCAGTGACCTGCCTCCTTGTCTTTTTTTTTTTTCCAAACCAGATTTTGCTGTGAAATAGCCAGAGGTGAGTTTACTCGCATTAAGGGGCATGTTGAATACTGACTGAAAAGACACTTTTTTTGTCTAGGGTATGTAAAATCTCACTTTCTGTGTGCCTTCCCTCGGTGATTTGAGAGTCACTGGGGAAAGCCTGATGTTTCCCATAACGTGATGAGGAGAGCATTTGAAAGAATCGGCTGCTTCTATCCAGCTGTGTCTGGGCCTGTCTCTCAACACTTGCAGGCCCCGCTGCCCTCTACCACCAAGTCTTGTCTCCCAGTGGCTGGGCTAGCATGGAAAACCTTGACTGCTCCAGGGTTGCCCACAGTGATGAAGGCTGCAACCTGGAGTGGATAGGAGTGTTGACTTGGGAATGGAGAGAACCTTCAAAGACCAAATTAGGGAAGCTGGTGGCCAGGCTTCCTGCCAGGGGCTGGGCACAGTGGGAGAATGTAAGAGAGTACACAGGAAGGTGAAAACTGGTGGCAAAAGGGGGAAAGGAGGTGAGAGGTGTTGGCATAGCTTCAGAGTTTGGCGAATTTGGCTACGCATGGGTGGAAGGAGTAGGGTCAACATGCATCAGTTTGCTGATGACTGAAATATTTCTTAGCTAGTCATATGCTTTCCTTTACCAAATACGGGGCGATTTTGTTGTTGTTGTTGATCTTTATGTGTGCTAGATCCCAGTCCTTTGTTGGCTATATGGCTTGTCAATATTTTCTTTTCTTCTTTTTCAAAGAAAGACTTTTGTTTATTTGAAAGGCAGACCTAGAGAAAGAGAGATTCCATCTACTGGTTCACTCCCCAAAAGTCCATAATAGCTAGGAATGAGCCAAGTTGAAGCCTAGATCCAGAAACTCTTCTCTTGGTCTCCCCCATGGGTGGCAGGAGCCCATACACTTGGGTCATGTTCTGTTACTTTCCCAGGTGTATCAGCAGGAAGCTAGACTGGAAGCAGAGCATCCAGGGCTTGAAATGGTTTCAGCTACTGTGCCACAATACCAGTAGTGTTTTATCTGCTTGGCAGACTCTTGTGCAGAGTAAAATTTTGGTATTTAATGAAACCCACTGGATCCATTTTTGCTGTTATTGATTATGATTTTGGTGTCAAGTGTGATAAGAGGAAAACCTAGATGCTGGAATGCTAGTGTTTATTTGAAAATGCCACAGTGCCTAAGTCTGGGCAGGACAAGACTGCAAGGGGCTAGTGTACCACAGGGAAGACCAAGGGGGTAAACTTTCGTCAAGTGTTTGCAGAAATAAGACAAAAAGAACAATTTTGATTGGTTATATTGGTGGGAAAGGCCCTAGTTAGAGGTTTGTTGGTACTTTCTGATGGTTAACAGTGTCTAGTTTTAATTCACTGGTTAAGTTGGGCTTTGGTTTGTCCATGTAGGGATGCAAAGTGCCAAAGTCATTCTAGTTTAATGACCTCAGAATTGGAGTTTTTCTTTTAAATAAATGGAAGAACTCTTTGCCTAGGCGCAGGTGTTATGGCTTAGCAGGTAAAGCTTTGGCCTGTGATGCCCATCAGCATGCGATATGGTTGTAAATCTATTGCTAATGCGCATGGAAAATATTTAACTTAGTTTAACATTTTCTAAACTGTCATTAAACATTTCTTCCCTCACCATCATTTACAAGTACTGCTTACTATTATGTAGCTTATAACAGTTTATTTTAGAAATACCTTAACATTTTGTTCACAACTGGGTAAGATTTTGACAGCATAAAGTCTTAAAAATGCTGGAAAAGCAACATTTTTTCTCACTTCTGATATGCTGGGCCAAGCAGAAGCGACTGCTAAAGGAGCTGAGCACATTAGATGGCAAGGAATCTTGTCACAAGCTGGAACACCTGGTAACCTTGGACCACCAAGCAGCAGACTAAATCATGGCACTCTCCTTCTGCCTCCTTCTGGCTACAAACAACAGAAGAAAGAAAGCATCCCTAGTGTCAATGCTATCTTTGCCGAGGTCAAGCATACACTCCCATCCAGAAATGTTTCACATGCGCAGATCAGCACTCACCATGATGACATGTCACAAGCATGCACGAACTGAGGAACTGCTGCCTTCCCACATTCCCCATTCCTAACATGTATAAAAGCCCAGTGTTGTACACTCTGGGAGGCCATTTCCCTCACATGAGCCACCTGCCATGTGGAAGTGGTCCAGTCTGTCTCCCATCAAGGAGTGGTCTCTCAGACCTCCTCTCTCTTTCTCTCTCTTGATTAATAGAACCTTTTACTTAAACAAAATAACTCTTTGTCTTTTTCTCATTGATACCATTTTCATCCTCTACCGGGAGGCTGCTGAACGCTTCTATTCCAAGAGATAGCTGGTGGGCCCTGGCTATCAACAATAAATCCTCTGAGGGTTTCCTGGTGTCTGGTGTGGGTTTGTGGCTCTAAAAGGTAACTCAGAATACCATCCATGTCAGAAGCATCATTCATGTAAAGAAAAGCTTTTTAAGAAAAAAAGTTCAAGAAACACGGTATCAAGTACACATGTAAGAATCATACACTGATTTATGTCCACAATTTTAATACAGACTATTGGCCGTTTTTGAATCATGACCAAATTTTGGATTGTTTTTCATAGTCTCACAATTTTCCTCACTTACTTTATGCCTCAGGTGTTCCAGGGGACTTACTACTTTTCATAATGCAATGATTTTTAAAATTTTTGGCCCCTTTAATTTTATGGCAGAGCAAGTACAGCAGGTAAGATCATTGGTCTGTGAGTTTAGATATGTAAAGCATGTGAGTTTATATTTTGTTACTTAAGCTCCATTATAAGTCTTCCATTCTGAATTGGTGCAAAATATTAATATTACTCATGTGTTTTTTTTTTTAAGATTTATTTATTTGGAAGAATGACAGAGATGGAGAACCAGAGAGAAATATTCATTTTCTGCTTCAATCCCCAAATGACCATGACAAGTTTGGACTGGGCCAGGTCAAAGCCAGGAACCAGGGACTCTGTCTGTGTCTCCAATGTGGGTACAGGGGCCCAAGAACCCAGGCCCTTTTCCACTGCTTTCTCAGGTGCATTTAGCAGGCAGCTGGATTGGAAGCAGAACAGCCAGGACTAGCATGGTTCTTTCTTGAGGTACCTCCTTCTCTTCTGCATTTTTATGGAGCTATTGTGGGCGTTACCCAACTGGATGGGGCTGGCCCTAAGTGCTCAGGAAAGAGACCTAGTGGGCTCTTTCTATATGTCATGTCCAACCATACTTGCCCCCAGTCCTTTAAAACTTGACCTGGACACGTGCCTTGCTTCACTTTAGATGAACCCAAGTGCCATTACCTTTCTGGGGTGTCATGCCACTTCCTTACCACTGTTCTTCTTGTATTGGTGGCCCTCAGTACCCATGCCCTAGGATCGGCACTAGGATGACCACATATACCGAAGTCGACAGGTGCCTTGGATAAATCATGTAGCATGTGCATAGAACCCACAACATCCTCCTATATGATTTAAATCATCCTTAGATTACTCACATTTAATGCAATGTATGTGCTGTGTAAAGTTATATTGTATTCTTTAGTGACTAAGGGCAAACATATAAAGCTGTAAATATTCAATACAGATGCAGTTGAAAAAATATTTTAGATCCATGGTTGATTGAATCCAGGGATGTGGAGCACATGGATACAGAGAGCTGAGTGTACTATATTCTTCATGCCATCCCTATTTAAAAGCTCTGTGTTTTCATGCACTCTCACTCCTCCCATATTTCCTTTGTTTAGTTGGTTTCCAAGTCAGGCAGATTTGGCTTCTTTTGACATCCCACATTCATCCCTTCACTTTCATTCTCATTGCCATGGTCCTGGTCCTGGGTACCATTCCTTCAAATCAACCCCCGTGCTGTGGTGTTCCAAATGTTCTTCCCATGTTAATCCATCCCACCCACCCTTCACATTGACCTTCCCTGCCACTTGACACCTCTGGCCTGCTAGCCAAGGCCTTTACAGTGGGGCCCTTCGTCTGATTCCCCTGCACCCCGTCCCCACCACTTACTTGCCAACACTTTCTGCTTCAGGGAACCTAAGAGCTGTCCTTGCTAGACCTGTTCCTGGCTCTTGGCTGCTTTGCACATTTTCTTGTTGTTGAGTCACACATTTTAAAATTCTTCTCATATTTTTGAAATGAGGAAGTACTTTATAATTAAGTTAATTAAAAACACTGTCAGCTTCAGAACTGAAGATGGTAAAAGGGGCCTTGTTGGCTGTGTTGATGAAAATTTTGTGCTATGTGGGAGGGAATCAGTTCATCTGATTGCTGTTACAGTTGTATATTAACTGTGGGTCCTTAAGTTTTACTTAACAAGGTGGTATAGATTAGAAACTTCTCCGGAGGCTTGAGACAAAACAAAGAAAGAAAAAAAAAATCCCACTCCTCTGGTCGTGCATACATCATGAACAACTGTTGTCAGTGTCTGAACAATCTGTCCCAGGGCCGAGGATCAATTAATTATGAAAAAATAAACAAAACTCAATTCCAACCAAATGTGACATGCAGGCCAAATCTGCATGTTTTGTGGCACAAACCACTGACCCGAGACATGGCCTTGTACTTTTGTTACACTGTACTATACTGCACTATAACTGTTACTCTAACTCCCAGTAGCATCACCACCACCAATTCAACAACAGAATTGGCATATAGCTCATTTCCTCAGAGGAAGAATGAAGCAAGTGGGGGGGGGGGGAGGAAGAAAGAGAGAGAGAGAGTGAGAGAGAGAGGGATCCTCCAGATCTGTAGGTCTGTGAACTGCTGGTTCAACCAACTGCAGATGAAAATTTTTTTTTGGAAAAACTGCATCTATGTTGAGCATGTGCAGATGTTTCTTGTCATTTTTCTCTAAACTATATATGTGTGTGTGTGTATGTCATTTATATAGCACTTACACTGTATGAGGTGTTACAAGTCATTTAGAGAGAGTTTAAAGTACACAGGAATATGTATGTAGATCATGTGAAAACACTATGTCATTTCATACAAGGAAGCTGAGCATCTATGAAGTTTGACATCCAGAGTGAGTCCTGGAGCGGTGCCCTGTCAATCCCGAGGGTGACTATACTGTTGACTGAAGCTGGGAATAAGGAAGAGAAGCTGGTGTAGAAGGAAGACTCTAATCCCATCTTGGACCTTTGAAGTTAAGGCATTAGCTGTCAGGGGGGGGTCTTAGGAACAGAGCTCTGTGAGTGTGATGACTTAATGATGTCAGAATCTCCCCAACTAAAGTATTAGTCAGTTTCCGTATTTCTTCCATCTTGATGATGATGATTTGGACAAACATTGAAGTCCAGTTGTCCTGTACCAACGGTATACTCCTGGTGTGCCAGACTGGGAATGACAAAAACAGGAAGTGAGGTGGGCAGCCATAGAGCCATAGCATTGTTTTGCTGAAATCCCATTGGTCCTTAAAGAATTCCAGTGCCTGGTTTAAGAGCTCGCATGCTGTCTACTGAAAAGTCTGATCTGGAGTTTCTAGAAATCACTGATAAAAACACCCAGGGTATCTGAACCTCGGCAATCTCGTGGCACTTCCCTTATCCCTCACTGTGGCAGTCTGAGTGGTGAGGAATGATTGCAAGATGCACCAGTTGTGAATGATCTTCAAGTGTCGACACCTCATGATCCCCCTCAGCTTTTGAGCAGAGGCCCCTGATGCAGCGTGGCAGGGACCTAGGCGTTTCTGCCTAACAGGGTATTGAGTCCTGTGATCATGTCTAGCTCAGCCTGTCACCACCCCCAACTCTTATGCAAACCAGGGGTGAGCCTACATACCCTCTATAGGATCTGCCCCCAGACCTGGTTCTCTCACTTGTCAGTTGGTGTCATGACTCAACCTTGCATGGCCCATCCTCTGCCCTGACACTCAAAGGTAGGTACTATGGCCTAGCCCTCCCAGGCAGGCCTCCCAGCCCTAACCTTCATGTGTGCTGGCAAGCAGTGCATGATGCTGCCTGGCTAACCCCAGGTCTTCCATGAGGGCTGGTGCCCTGATCTGATCCAAACATGCCCTCTGGTTTCCGTCCTCTAAACCACCCCTCATTTACTTCAAGTGCAGTGACCTGGTCTGTGGAAGACCCCAGAAATCATTCTGCACTCATGAATTACTCCCTTCCCTCAGTGCCCCCGCCCCCCCCCCCACATTCCCAAGACCTCTTCTTTGGGCAATCCGCAGAGAAGGCACGAGCCATGGGGTGGTCCTCTGGTGGGGCCTACCAGCCCCATCCCATATATCTTAAAAAAAAAAGAATAAGCAACTATGCCGGTACACTGGCATAATTAACACAAATTTGCCATTAATCAGTCTCAGAATGCCCCCAGCTATTGGCAGCTTTTTCTCCCAGCTGTGTAACACTGGCCTAGGTACAAGGCAACCTAGGCTGTTACCTACAGCCAAGGCACACTTATTGCTTTATCATATTTTTATAATAATCTTATAAAGAAGGTTTCACAGACAATAATGAAAATAATTATCTTATAGATGAGGAAATTGAGATATAAAGTTAAAAAAGTTAAATTTTAAAATCATTTTAAATGAAAACTGCGAGGCAGTACAAAGTTACCATATACCCCATACCAAACTTTACCTGTTATTTAACATCTTATTGTAGCATGATACAGTTGTCATAGTTGATCTGTCACACTCAGATTCCTCTCCTTTTAAAAAAGCTTTATGTATTGATTTGAAAGGCAGAATTACAGAGAAAGACACACACACAAAATCTTCCATCCACCGATTCACTCCCCCAAAGCCCACAGAGGCCAAGGCCGGGCCAGGCAAAAGCCAGGAAACGAGAGCTTCACCCAGGTCTCCCATGTGGGTTCAGGAGCCCAAACACTTAGCCCTTCTCTCACAGCTTCTCCAGGAGCATTATCAGGGAGCTGAACTGGAAGTGAAGCATCCAAGACACAAAACTGCTGACCATATGAAATGCAGGCATTGCGAGTGGTGGCTTAACTCACTGTGCCACAGCATGCTCCACATCCTGTCTTTGTTTTTCAAATCCAAACTCCTTCTATTCTTCCTGCCACCTCCCTCCCCCGGCCCCACTTTAGCCTGTAGCATTCAACATGTTGTTTAGATTGTTTTTTTCTTTTAATGTGTTCCAGAAATTTTGTAGCTAATATGAGAGTACTTCAAGGAATTTGTAGAAAATGAAATTTAAAAAGGAGTTTAGTTTGGAGGAAAAAAAAATTGAAATATATGCATAGTTTTTTTTTCATAATATGCATTTCTGCAGATTTTTAAAAGATTTATTTTCATTGGAAAGGCAGATTTACAACAAAAATAAAAGACAGAGAGAAATATATTTCTTCCACTGGTTCACTCCCCAAGTGGCTGCAACGGCAGGATCTGTGCCAATCTGAAGCCAGGAGCTAGGAGCCTCTTCCTGGTCTCCCACATGGGTGCAGGGTCCCAAGGCTTTGGGCTGTTCTCAACTGCTTTCCCAGGTCACAAGCAGGGAGCTGCATGGGAAATGGAGCTGCCAGGGTATGAACCGGTGCCCATATGGGATCCCAGCCAATTTCAAGGCAAGAATTTTAGGCACTAGACTTTTATGCCGGGTCCTCCATGTATTTTTTTTTTTTTAAGATCTCTCAACATATTTTTCCCCACCAAAATAAAATTATCTTTTAAGTTCACCTTCTACCAACTTTACACAATTTATCTGTGAGCTGAGGGACAGAGGGAAATCTCCCAAATGTTGGTTCCAAGTGCCTACAAGAGCTGGGCTAGGAGAAGCCACAGCTGAAAACAGCACTCAGGTCTCCCAAGCAGGTGACAGGAGCCCAACCACTTGAGTTCCATATCTGAGACTTGAACTCAGTTCTTCCGAATTACGAGCAGTGCACCATCTCCTTTATTACACTGCCTCTCGAGATGGTTGTAGATTGTTCTGGAAGTTTCTGCCAGCTTAACTTGAATCCTCAGATGCACAGAACAGGTATTGGGATCTCAAGGTATTCCACGTGTTTTGGTGGCCCACCAAAAAAAATATGCACACTTCTGAATGAATCACATAGAGTTGGTCTGTGCCCTCTCCTCGCTGCCAAGCTGAAGCCAGGGACCACGTGGACAAGCTCCAGGTAATTGTAAAGATCCTTGTATTGTCACAACTGCAGGTGTCCACGGGGAGAGGTGGCTAGTATTCCGGCTTCTTGGCACTAACCCTCTGTTATGTACCTCACCATCATCCTCATGCTGGTGTTTTTTTTTTTCCCCCTCTGCTTTCTGATTTGTCTTCTTTGGATTTTTTCCCCTCCATTCCACAAAAACAAACAAAACCCCCAAAACTTAACTTCCTCTTTCGTCAGTTAGCCTATAGAAGTTTCCTGAAACCCTTGCCACCTCTCATGAAGCCATGAGCATTCCAAGTGGGGGTGTTAAATACAGACATGGCCATCAGATCACTGGGAGCCACTCACATTGCTTGTAACCCTTGAGTAGCAAGAGAATTGTTTATTTTGACAGCTTTGACCTGAACAGCTCCCAGAGCTGGCCTTTTGAAACTCAGTTGGGTTCAGAGTCCTCCCTTTTCTGCCCTCACCTGTGTGCTTATTGCTGGGCACCTGATGTTTTCCTTGAGCTGGTGGAAACAGGGGGAAGACTCAAAAGAATACAGTAATTGTACTGTTTTAAAAACCGCAATGATAGCTATGCCCCATCTTAAGAGAAATTGTGGAAGCTGCAAAACGAAAAATGAAAGCAAACGTTAACTGTTCTCAGTACTAACTTTAAATTTTTTTCAATGCCTTTATATTATACCTGGTTTTTCACTTAGACATCCATTGAAGTCATTTTCTGTCTTATTAAAATTTTTTTCCTAAAAGAAGATTCTCCATGGATGCACAGTATGTCACAGTTTATTGGACCATTGTGCATTACGAGGTATCTTCTAAAAATTACACAGAATTTAATTTCTCAGGTGGCAGAGATTCAAAGCAAGATATTTTTCTCTGCTTCCTGAAATCTTGGGGGGGGGGAAGATATATATCAGATAGGACTTTTAAAAAAATTATTCATTTTATTGGAAAGGCAGATTTACAGAAAGAAAGAGAGACAGAGAGAAAGCTCTTCTGTCCATTGGTTCATTCCCCAAGCAATGGATGGAGCTGAGCCGATCTGAATCCAGGAGCCATATGGGATCCCAGTGTGTACAAGGCAAAGGTTTAACCATTATGTTATTGTACCAGGCACAGGATTTTTTTTAGAGTTATTTATTGGAAAGGCAGATCAGGTCTATAGAGAAAAAGAGAACAGAAAGATCTTCCATCTGCTGGCTCACCCCCCAAATGTCCTCAATGACCTCAATGGCTGACGCTGAGCCAATCCGAAACCAGGAACCAGAAGCTTCTTCCAGGTCTCCCATGTGAATGTAGTGTTCCAAAACTTTGAGTCGCCCTCTACTGCTTTTCCAGGCCACAAGCAGGGAACTGGAAGGGAAGTGGAGCAGCTGGAACACAAACTGACACCCATATGGGATCCCAGCACCTACAAGGTGAGGATTTAGCCATTGAGTCATCATGCTGGGCCCCAAATAGGATATTTTTAACTGCAAGTTAAAGACTATTCCCACTGAATTCAATCTATTGTCTCATATAAGAAGTTGTGTGTCAGTATTGCTGCAAATATAATTTTGTCAGAATTCATGTTTGCCAAACAAATTGTTAAGAATGGTATACTACTATAGTTTGATGGTCTGTGGTTACATTAAAAAGTATATGTATGTACCTGAAATTGACATCTTTTCAGTTGATTATTGTTTACAGTCCTTGTCTGTATTCCTGTTACTTATTGAACTCTGTATTTAGTGGAGCATTAAATCTTTCATTACAATGTAAATTAAAACTAAGTTATCTGGATTTGGCATGTTGGATCAACTGGCTGGTGCTCCACGTCAAAGCACCAGCATCCCATGAGGGCACTGGTACATGTCCTGGGTGCTTTACTTCCCATCCAGCTCCCTGTGTATGGCCTGGGAAAGCAGTAGAGGATGATCCAATAACTTAAGCCCCTTGCACCCATGTGAAATGTTCGGACGAAGCTCCTGGCTTTTGGTTTTGTATCAGCTCAGCTCTGGCCATTGCAGGCACTTGCGGAGTGAACTAGTAAGTGGAAGATTTCTCTCTTTCCTTCTCTCTGTAAATCTGCCTTTCCAATAAAAATGAGTATATCCAATAAAATGATATATCTCAGAAATAAAAATAATACATACAAAAAAGAGACTAGAATACTGCACAGATTTTTGGGGTAGAGGAGGAAAAGAAGTCCTAAAATTTGATGGGGTTCAGATGCTTAAATTTCTCATCCAGGAAGCAGAATCCTGACAGCTTTTCACTCTGCATATTCGGGGTGAGTCAGTGTCCCCTCTAGGCTGGCTCCCGTGGCTGTAGTTTGGACATCATATTGAGCATGTCAATTTCCACTGGGGGAATGGAGGCCATAACTTGTTTGTGTGTGTCTCAGTTTAAAGTAAGGCAGTGTTTCTCAGAATTCTCCTCCAGGTCTGGAGGGATCTAATCCTACCTCATTATTGGGACTAAGATGACCATAATTGACTTGGCCTTATTTCTAGAGCTAGGGATAGGAAAACATTTTGTGGCAGGATCAATGGCTAAATCAAAATAGCATGTAATTATAAAGGGGATGAATGCTGCCTGGAATCTTTCTTTGTGACCCCCAAAAGCCGAATCTGAAGCAATGAGCTGAGTGCAGGGAGATTGCTTGGGAGTCAATCCCTGAAGTTGGTAGAGGATGAAGAAGCTGAGATGGGGCAATGTGGAGAGCGATATCAAGCCAGCTGTCACTGTGGCCATTTGGAGTTAATTCTTGTGGGGGCATTCTGGGAGACGACATAGAGCATGCATCTGGGTTGTCCTGAGTGAGGGTTAGAGAACTGGAGTTATGTCATGACCACTCTTGTTGAGGGCTTCCCAGGGAGATCTTAACTCTGCAGCAGTGCCAGCCTGCCCCACAGAGGCTGTGTTGAGTCCTGATAGGCAGAGGGAGACCTCAGGTAAAGTGCTGACATTGGAAGACATCAGTTGGGTAGCAAGGATGGAAATGAAGAAAGTGGCTAAAGCAGGTGTGTGAGCATCCATGATGTTTGCTCAAGTGAGAGGCCAACATTATGTACTTCAGTAGGCACCTGGGGAAACCTGCAATATCAAGCTGAAGACCAAGGACTAGCTAATGTAAGGAGAGAAACCACAGAATTTTAGAGCTTAAAGAAACTTAGAAATTTTCTAGCCTGGCTTAATTTCCTGTGCCATCTTAACTGAGTCCAGAAGAGCTGAATTGATGAGCTTGTGAATGGCAGATCTTGGGGTGTAAGTAATTGCAAGACAAGTAGCCTCACACAAATCAAACATGTGCTAAGGGCAGCAGCAAACAAGGTATATTACATTTTTGGAAAAGCTTTGGTGTTTACAATGTTGATTCTATGTGGTCTTGTTCAGAGCTCTATTCTAGTTCCCCATGTTTATTTTACAGTTAAGAGTTAGGATTATTTCGGGTTATAGCAGACATGAGGTGGAGTCTATAGTATGCTTAGGGTTGGGAGGTTTTTCTGAAGTTCCTGACCTATTCCTGAACCAAGATTCTGGGTCCGGAGGCTAGTTAGACACACAATAGTAGACTGCTTCTCCCCAGAAAGGAACACCCCTCGCTGCCCTCAGGAGGTCAGAGTCAACACCAGATAGATGGGAATGCACCAGCAGCCACCTTGTTCCTGTTACAGTACTGTCCTGTGCATTCGTTGAGCATTCTTTCATTCCCACACTGCTGAATGGGAAGCAAAGTTTTGGACTTGCTTGTGTGCTTTATGGACAAAGAAATCTTCAAGAATGTCTTCTTACAATAAAATCTTTCACGGTTGCAGAAGTGGGACTTGTGCTGTTTATTCCTGCTAGACTTTTCAGAGGTCTTGCAATGTCAAAATGTTCTGTGAAATTCCATTGACTGGAGAGGCTGTGGAGTGATGCCCGTGACTTCTGGAGATGATCTCTGATTCTGTCCCACTGACTCCTCTAATCCCCCTTTTAGGTACTGAGAAGATAGCATCAAGTCCCAGATAATCTCCTGTAGTTCTTGTTATCTATTAGGTGCACTAAACGCAAATGTTCTGTGCTGCTGAGATTCTGAGAAAAGGCATATGGCTTGAAGTGGAGTGTGGAGATAGCAGTGAACGGGACAAGCCAGGGAAAAATGTCTTCTGCTTGATTTCTCCTTAAATCCTTGCAGCTCTATTTGAGGTCCTGATTGGTGGGTTTTCTAAGCTAACTCCTTCTCTGGGCAAGGGGAACACCCCAGAGGCCCCGTGAGAACACTGGATAATGCTTATGGTAAGTGTGTAAGTTGTCCTATTCCCTACATTCTCTTCCATCCCCCAATCCAATCAGCCCAGATTCCTCTGGCGAGAGTTTTATTGTCATCTTGGGGATCCTCTTGGGCAGGAGTTAAATGGTTCCCAGTCAACTGTATCTCCAAAGCCATCCTCTGTCCCTAAGAATTCTAGTACACAGCCAAATTTTTGCAGATAGAAAATCTCTCCTCTGGGAGAACTCATTAACATGCATTGGACATTTCTCCTGATTTAGGTCATTATCAAGATAGCTTCTTTAGCAAAACATTAGAAATACATTCTATGCTTTCATCCAAAGGTTAAAAAAATTTACTTTGTGTTCTTAAGTATCTGATCCACTGGGAATTAATTTTTGCTTTGGGATTACTTCTATTTTTGTTTTTTTGTTTTTTGTGTGTTTTTTTTGCAAAAATAATGCATTATCTCACTGTCATTTATTGAATTCTTCCTTAATATCACTAAACTCCTATCAACACATATAATATTATTATTAACTCCAGAATTCTCCCACTTACCTCTTCTCAGTTAATCCCATTAGTTTTCTCCCCAAATGACTGCAATGGCCAAAGCCAGGATGCTGTAGTTTCTTCTGGGTCTCCCAGATGGGTGCAGGGACCTCAGTCACTTGGGCCATCCTCCACTGCTTTCCCCGGCGCATTAGCAGGGAGCTGGGTCGGAAGTAGAACAGCTGGGACTTGAACTGGTGGCAATATGGGATACTGGCACTACACGTCAAATTTTAACTGCAGCACCGGTCCCATTTTGTAATGTTTTAATTTCTGAAGGATAGCTAACCAATTGTTGTTCTGCATATTTTCACCAGCTTTTTAAAAAATTTATTTGAAAGTTATACAGAAAGGGAGAGAATATTCCATCTGCCACATTAATCCCCAAGATGTCAGGACAACCGGACCTGAGCCTATCCAAAACCAGGATCCAGGACCTTCTTCTGAATGGATGCACGGGCTCAAGGACTTGGGCCATCCTCTGCTGCTTTCCCAGTCACCAGGGTTTTAAAGCATACTTTTTTTCTATGGTTTCTATATTTTTTATTGCTACTTGTCCTATTATTCAGTCTTTAAAAATCTTTCTGAAAACTGCAAAAGCAGATTCCATTTGGAGTTTAATCAAAATTGGTTTTGGGCTTTTGCATCAACTGTTGAAGAATTGCCATCAATATGGTATCAAAGTATTACCATCCTGGAAAATGATATGTTTATCTGGTGACAAAAAATTATCTCAGATATACTTTGGAATCTAAGATTTTCTTAGATTTCTGTTAAGTTTATTCTCAGTCATGTCAGAATTCATGATTATTGTACTGGAATTGTTCCTCCTTTTACCACTTATAAACTATTCTCTTTACAATGCTATACCAGGCATTACTCATTGATTGGTTTGAACAGTTTTTGTTTTAAATAATTGATTTCTTAGACTTCCCAGGCATGTCACAATGTAGTAATAAATTAGTCTCTTCCATCCTGTTGCCATGGTCAGAGTTCCTATAGTCACATTAAAATTAAAAAAAAGCAGATTGCAAACATTATTTCTCTGATTTATAGATATAGCTCTTATTTGTTGATTTGCTGAGTATAAAGTTAAATGAGTTGAGCTAAAAACATCCTATAAAGTAGTGGTTGTTCATTTTTTTGGACCATAGACTCCTTTGAAATTCTGGTACTAGTTTTATACATTTATTTCTAGAGAATATTTGTGCAGATGCATCCACTCAATTTTGCATGTAGCTTGTGGGATCACCATTTCCCTGAACTAGTATTCATAAACCCGTAAAATTATATGCTAAACATTTCCTATATTAGGGGCTGGGGCTGTAGTCATAACATATTAAGCCCCTGCCTACATTGCTGGTATCCTATGTGGAGTCTGGTTCCAGTTCCAGATGCTGCACTTCCTATCCAACTTCCTGCTAACGAGCCTGAGAAAGCAGCAGAGTATGGCCAAAGTGCTTGGGTCCCGTCACCCATATAAGAGACCAGGAAGAATCTCCAGGCTTCTTGCTTTGAACTGGCTCAGCTCTGGCTGTTAGAATCATTTGGGGAAGAGCTCTTTCTCTGTCTCTCCTTCTCCCTCTGTAAATCTCCTTTCAAATAAAAATAAATGTATCTTTAAAAAACTTTAACATTTCTGATATTAAGAAAATATCCTTTCAGCCTTAACCTAAAGGGTTTTATATTTAAAATCATGAGCTAGATTTGAATTGAATTAAAATGTTTTAAAAGCATTCCTAGTGATGAGTTTTCTTATTAACCTATTGATGTGACATGTGCTAATTATAGATTTCCTACTATAAATTAAATCTTGCACACTAGTTGTAATAAACTCTAATTAGGTGTGGATGTGGCAGGTTATTATTTTAATATCCTGTCACATTTGATTTTATATGTTATTTATGCATTTCAGCTCTTCCTTTGTAAGTGCTAATGGTTTATGTCTACAGAATTTCAGCAATGCTTGTCAGCTTTACTGGCAAATTTATTTTAGTTATGTAAGACAAACTGAGTAGGTTTTTTTTTTTTTGTTTCCTTTTTTTTCCTGGGAGCCATTTATGGAACACTGGAAATTAGCTTCGTCAAAGCATGAAAGAATTCACTGCTAAGACTATTTGGTCTTCCAGCCGTTCTTTCTTTGAAGATACTTCCTTGCAAATTCTTTTCTCTTTATTGTTATCTGTCCTTTTAAATTTTCTCCTTCTTCTTTGTAGCTTCCAAGAAAAATGTCCATACCATCAAGGCTGTCAAACCCACACACATCTGTCGGTCTTTATCCACGATACTTCTGCTTTTAAAATTGTATGTGGCAGTTTTGCCTATGTTTGAAGAGCCATTCTGCTTTTCTTGCTTCAACGAATTTATTTGTGATGTCTGTTATTTCTATTATTCCCTAAGATTGTTTTGTTATCTTCTGATAAACCTCTTCCGTTGAATCTTGAATTAACATTTAAAAATATGCATGTGTTTAATTTATTTGAAAGACAGAGCAGGAGTTGGATCTGTGCCACACTCCACACATGCTCCATAAATGCTCACAGTGGCTCCCAAATGCCGACAGCAAGAACCAGGGGCTCAATGCTGGTAATTCCCATTGGTGACAGGGAGCCAAGTACTTGAGCCTCCGGCTGCTGCTTTCCAGGGTGCCTTTCAGGAGCAAGCTGAAATTGGGAACAGAGCTGGGACTTCCACCCAGGGATTCCATGGGGCATGGGCATCTCTGTGGGAGTCCTAACCATGATGCCAGATGCCTATCCCTTTTAATTAGTATTTTTAAATCTAGCTTTTAGATAGTAAAATCTGTTAAGCCTATAAATTTACATTTGGGAGTGATTTTGACTTCATTCTATGCAATTCAAAATACAGAGTTGTTATTTTCACTGTTTTTGAGTGACCATATATTGCATTTTCATTTCCCTTTGACCCAGTAGCGACTTAAGGAGGACTATATGCTAATGGTTAGATTGGATACAAGATGAATGTTATCTGTTTCTTTCCACTCCAGGATTTCTCAGAGGCAACAATACAGTAATGTGCACTGTGAATTTCTAAGATGGTCATGCATATGCAGCATTGTCTATATTTACTGCCCCTGCAACTCCTCTTGGTTGTTACCTTAATCCCATCTTTCTTAATGTTAGGGTCAAAACTAGGGAAGCAGCGCTCCAGGTTTGTGTTTTTCAAATAACAGAACGTGACCTGTAGCTTATGCATTGTGAAATCAATTTAGAGTATGACCAGTTTAAAAGAAGAAAGCTCGTCTGCTAAGAGTCTCAGGTACCATTCCAGCTACTACATATCCTTGTCCCATTCTGATCTGTCAAACTTCATCAAACACATTCCTTTCTCCGAGCTCCTTTTCTGTCTTGATTATGTATTTTATTGGAGCCAGGGGATTCAAAGTATTGTCATCTCAGTAGTTAACCAATATACACATTTTTTTTTATTGACACATTGTAATACATTCATTTCCATATGAAATCCTTAAAGATTCTATTGTGCATTTCATACATAGAGCACATCTCTATTTAGAATCAGTCATGTTTCTAATGCTCAGTTTGGCATGGAGCCAAATGGCTGCCAGATTAAAAAATGCTTTTCTTCAAATTAATACAATTTCTTTTTTTGTGCAGCTTCTGGTTTACAGAAAAATTGAACAGAAAAATTTCCTTCTTTCCTGCCCACTCTGTTTCAGCTGCTGTTAACACTTCACATTAGAGTCGCCCAGTCACAACTGATGAACTGATATTGATACACTGCTATTAACTAATGTCCATAGTTTACAATAGGATTCACTTTCTCTTTTGTACATGGTCTTAACCAATGGACCCATTCATGTAATATGCACCTACCAAAATGTTACTATCCAGAAGAAATTCAGTGCCCTGAAAATTTAGTGTGCTCCAGGACCATAGAGAAATTTCCCATCCAAGCTCAATCTCTCATACACCAAGCTTTTTTATTTTTAAGATCATTTTTGGGGTTTTTGATAATTTGATTCAAGTTGCATAAGTCATTAGTTCATGTTTTCATTTTACACAGTGTCAAAAAATATTTGTTACATTGATAATATAAGGGTTGTAATATAAAATGTGTTTGTTACTCAAAGCCGTGGCTGAAAAAGATGGAAAAATACAGATCTAGGACATCAGGCCAAAAGCATGGGGGATAGTCCTGAGAATGAAATGAGATGATTCAGGGACAGTGCTGAGGGAGCGCAGCATATTCAGCTGCCAGAGCTGGCTACAGAATTTGGAAGGCCCAGTGCAAACTGAAGATATGGGACATGTCATTCTAAAAGCAAGAAATAAATGCCATTAAAGGTACCAGACAGAATTTTTTTTCTGTTCCTCTGTAGTCTCTTTTCATCTGTCATGTTTTTGTTTCTCAGTGCCTGGCTTTCTTGAACAGGTATCTTGAATGGTATCTGGGAACTGTGCCCCAAGACAGGGCTCCCCCACAAGCTGACTGATTCCAGGGTCAGTATGATCCATCCAGGAATTGCCCCTCTGAGTCGGACCACTGCTACAACCTGCAGTAATCAAAATGGGAGCTGAAAGGACCACAAGCTCTGTGTCTGTACTCACTCAGTATCTAAATGGGAGTGGGCAAGCAGTGTGGCTACTACACAGTAGTTTGCTGAGCAGGCAGTGGAGCTGTTAACCATCAGAGTCATCACATATTTTCCTGAGTGCCACAGGGCTCACACACCTGCCCCTGTTTCTGAGTATAGATCATTGCTGGTGGCAGAATGACTGGGGGTTAGAGCCGCCATGCCGTTTTACCTGACATATGTTGGAAACAAAAACTCAAGAGGCAAAATGAAGACCATTGAGATAATGATTCATAGAGCATAAGACTCTAAGTGTGAGCCCGGAACAGGGGTCCCTGAAGCCACGCCTAGGTGTGATGATTCACTAGGAGGACATACAGCACTCAGCCTCCAGTGATACCTATGTCTATGATTTATGATGGAGAAAGTATACCAAACAAAATCAGCAAAGGGAAAGGCTCATGGGACAATGTCCAGGGGAGAGCAGGTGGTTTTCTAAGGGTTTCCTTCCAGAGTCACAAACAAGTTGTGGTAACACGTGATAAATGTTGCCAAACATGGAAGCTCAATCATCCAGGATTTTTATTGGAGGTTGGTCACATAGACCCCCCTCCATTGCCTGGCACCTCCTCAAAACTAGATTCCCAGAAGGAAAGCAGGTGTTCAGCTTAAACCACACTGTGTAAACAGCCTGGGCAGTGCAAACTATCTTATCAGTCAGGGAATGGTGGGAACCCTCCCTTAATCCAACTTCCCAGACACCGGTGAGCCAACGGGCAACCTTGGGAGTAGGGTAAGAGTCAGGCCTGCTGTGTTAACTCTTTGCATCACATAGACCTTTCTGAAAGTGAAGTCCTGTGTAGCTGCATAGGATGCATGATAACGAAGCTGGCCTTAATATTGTCTCTCTGTGATTGTGACAAATGCCTATTGTGGCAAGATCTGGGAGTGCAGGTTTCAACCTGAGAACCATAGACAGAGAAAGGAGACTCAAACTCTTAAGTAGCAATGGCTGTGAGGAGAGGGACCTTTGGCCACTTGGCTATTGTATAATCAGTGTTGGGTAGAAAAGAGACTGAAGGCATCAGATTCATGTTCTGCCCCTTAACTGTTGGTCACGTCCTTCATTCACCTAAACTTACCAGCTCACAATGTCATTATGGGAAGATGCAAGAGGAAATTCGTTTCAAAGACAAAATATGGAGATAATTCCTTGTATCATGAGATTAAGTGGACACTAATACTGTTTGACGTAAATGGCCTTTGCTATCTTTCTTACTAAGAAATTTACCTTTAAGGGAAGTAAAACCCAAGAACCTATGTGCTTTACTTAAGTTTTGTTGCTCAACCATTATTCAAAACATGGTGGCTCAATACAGCAACCATTCACCTGGCTAGCTCACCAGTTTGTAGGTTGGTAGTTTGAGCTGGGATCAGTTGGATGGTTCTGTTAGTTTCAGTGTAGCTTAATTCAGACCTCCATGATTGACTTTCCATCAACTAAGACTGTGCTTTTTGGGGTTCGTTCGCAATATCTGTAGTAACAGGGGTAATTGGCTCACATGTCTCTCAGAAACGGGGTTGTTCACATAGGTATAGGAAAGTCTTCAAGAGAAGTTTCAATGTGTAAATACATTGTGTCATGAGTATTAATGTCCTATGGGCCAAAGTTCAATGGTCAATTCAGATTCAACAGATGAAAAAGCAGAGTCCACCTCAGGGTATAAGGATTTACAGTGCATCTTTCAGGGACATGGATGTTGGGAGGAGAAAAGTTCGATGTCTTCTTTCTAATCTGCACACTATGCTATTAACTCACTGGAACCTCCCCAGTAGTAAACAGAAATTGGGCCTGGGGTGATGGCTCAGTATCTAAATCCTCACCTTGCACATGCCAGGATCCCATATGGGCAGTGGTTCATGTTCCGGCTGCTCCACTTCCCATCCAGCTACCTACTTGTGGCCTGGGAAAGCAGCAAAGGATGGCTCAAAGCCTTGGGACCCTGTACCCATGTTGGAGACTGTGAAGAGGCTCCTGGTTCTTGGCTTCAGGTTGGCTCAGCTCTGGCAGTTGAGATCATTTAGGGAGTGAATCAGTGGATGGAAGATCTTTCTGTCTCTGCTGCTCTCTATAAATTTGTCTTTCCAATAAAAATAAATAAGTCTTTAAAAAAATTTAAAAAATAGTAAACAGATGTCAATTGCAGCTTGTGTAAGCTTTACATTATATTGTACTTCCCTGTAGGTTTGGGTGTTTGTCTACTCCTTGATGGCAATTCAGTCATTTTAAAGTAGTCTGCATCAAGCATAAGAAGAGCAAACAATTTTGCAGTCCTACAAAAATTGTCTGGCAACAGCAAAATGCATATCCATGATTATTTACTTTCTTTTGAGTATAGGAAAGAAACATGAAATTGACAGTTATACCAGCAACGCAGGCTGGAACTCTTTTAACTCTTTCTGACTAGCCGAATGTGGGACCATTAATAAGGCGTGTTTGTCAGTTTCTTTTTTCTTTCAGTTGCTATTATTATACCACATTGTGGGCTGTTCTCTCACTTCTCAGACATAAAATGTACTGCAAAATGTGCTTTCTTCTTCTTCAACAATTTTTTTAGGCTTAGTAAAAGAATTAAAGTCTCAACAGGGTGTATGCTGTCCCGTGGGTATTTAAGTTTTTAAAAAGTCAGAATTTCCAGAGCTAAATTGCCCTCATGGATCTTAATTTGTCCTTGAACCCCTCCTCCAACCCCAACACATGATGAGATTTTGATGCTTTTACTGTCAGGGAAGTTTAAAAATATATCTTCTAAATTTGCACCTAAGGCCTGTGATTGCTTTTGCTTCTTCTGGCAAATGATGTTTCTCTAATGGCTTAGGAGATAGTTCTGGTAGTTTGAAATCAAGCAAAGACTAAGCTTTGGTAGAGAAGGCAGAGAATATTATGGGAGAAGAGGATCTTGATTTTCTACTTGTGCCAAGGCAGAGGGACCTTAAGAGTATAGTCGTCACCAGGAGGCTGGACAACTAGGCCTACAGCTTCTGTGGCCAATAGCTGGAGACTACTTCTGAAGTCCTTCCTAGGGATTGGTTGGTGATCTGGTTGGATGGAAGATCAGAAGCAAGACACCGCTTTCGAGTGCATGTAGCACTATGGATACTACTGGGTGAAGGCGTTGATAACTGCTTTGACCTCACTCCCTTGGGTGCCATTTCAGCGGAGGGAGTTGTCTTACTTCTCCTTGGCTGTTGTAACAAAATACCACAGATTGAGTGTCTAGAACCACAAATATTTATTTTCTTACAGTTCTGGATTCTGGAAGTCTGAGGTCATGGGTGTCAACATTGTTGGGTTCTAGGTTTAAGTTTCCATCCTGTTGGTGCTATTAACACAGGATTTGGGAGACTGAACTCCTGCATGAATTGGGGAGGGCGCGTAAATATTTAAACCGCAGCACTTGGTCATCTGGATTGAAAGTTAAGGCCCTGTGAGAAGGCATGGTCAGTGCAGTAAGTGAGTCTTCCCAGGGGCTGGGAGGTTTTCAAATGCATTGAAGTGTGTTGATTTCATCAACGGGAAATAAGATTGCAAAAATCTTCTTAGTCCCTGAGTGACTGAGCCTGGGAGACTGGGGAAGGGGACAGATTTAAGGATGTATCTTTGTGTATATGTCCTAAGGGCATAATCATCACAGGACAAAAGTTGTTGAATGCTCCCCGTATCACACAAAGTTGTTACGGGCCTGAGTAGGGCCTGCACTAGAGTGAGGCACCTGCACGAGAGGCTCTCACCTGGGGTGTAAACTGTAAGTGGAGCAGCAATCAACACACAACATTTAATACCAGACTTAAAAGAAATGAAATTGGCAAACCTCAATTCACAGGCCAGACCCTTGTTTTTGTAAAGAAGTAGGCAGGATCAGAATTTGGATGAGGAAAGGGTGGGTCTTCTCTTTATTTAATATACTAATTGTTTTTCCATCATGCGTTTTTTATTCCTGGCTCTGATCTTGGCTTCTAAAGCATTGTGAAAAGACAGCAGTGATTTTCATTGCTGGGATCTTTTCTTGTGTTCCCTTAAATTTTGAGCCTGAAGGAATACCTTCCTTATCTTACCCTGGTCTGGAGAATCTGCTATTTGACAGTGACCTTAAAGGGAGCCAATTACTTTGAGCAGGTGGGAAGTGCAAAGGTTGTATCCACGGTGTTTAGCTAGGAACCGAACTCTGCTTCCTCAGGGTGGTGAATCCTGGATGGTCCTCAGACCTCCTTGGCTGCTGTTTGAGTTTCGTCCCAGCTTCTGTGGTTTCGCTGCTGATGACCTGCACACGCAAGCCTGCAAGCCTCAGTAGAGACCTCCCTTTTGGCTACTGGGGCCAAAAGTGCCTGAAGGTTTATGCAGTCACATGACCCATGGCCACATGCAGACAAGTGTGGAATTCTAAGAGCCCAGCTCGGTGGTCTTCAGACCCAGCAAATCCTGAAGAACAATTTTGCCTCACAACTGCCTGCAGGCTCAGCTATCACTGTCTCCTGGGAGCCCTTCCTTTGTCAATCACCCAACCCTCAGCCCTCATCTCAGAGGTGCTTCTAGAAGAATCCCACCACAACTGCAAAACTTTAGGACCCTGTCTGCAAACTCAGAAACCCTGTCAAACTCTTTGTTTTGCAGGCTCAGCTTAGAAAAGCTGGTTTCCTTAGCAACAGTGCTCATCACGATGGCAACTCCAACTTATGGTTACCAAGGCAAACTTCACTTTCTGAACAGAGGGATCATCTGTGTTCCTCGCTCATCCTGGTGTCTTTTCTTCTCAAGTTACCTTTTCCCTCCATGGCAGTTGGGCATGGGCTGTAGAGTTTTTGTTTGTTTGTTTGTTTTTTGCTTCTCTTGCAAATGGTTGCTTTCAGATGCAGTTAATCTTTGTAGCAAGACCAAGATGTGCATTGCAACCCCACATCCCAGGGTCAGTTGCTGTGTCTGTTTGTATTCCCCAAAGTGCTCCAATAAAGGGTTGGTGGGGAACTGGTGCAATTATAAGTTTCAACTTATGAAACTTTAGCATAGTTTAAAGATGAAGTTTCAGTGAAAGTGGTAGCCTTTTCTGCAAGGCACATATAATTTTTTAAAAAAAACTCAAAAGAACATATACAAAGCAGTGAGCTCTTTGCATAAGGCTTTGTTCTCTTTGATGGTAACTGTTTTTGTTTTCTTCTGAATGTCTCTCCCTCTTTAGGGCTGACATTGTGTGGTTCCCCTGCCAGCCCTGGCAGCCTTGTCTGGCGGGGAGACCTGGTGGGCGGGCAGGTGCCCTCTTGCCCTTCTGTCCCGCTGCCTACTGGCTTCTCTGGAGAGCAGTGTGGGGGTCAGCACTGAGAGAATGGAAGCACCTTGCTGGCTTGATTTTAAAAAAAGCAGCTCAGACCACAAAACCCTCTATTATTTTAAACAGCCTTTCTTGTTCCTGTTCTGCTCTCGGTTTCCATGGAAATGGAGCTAGTCACCAGCCCCTAAGTCAGTGGCTGCAGTGGTTGGATATTGTTTTTCATTTCCTTCTCCATGGAAGAAAAACACCGTGATTTCTGCTTGTTGTCTTTGTTAATGGACAAGGCACTATCATTATGAAGACACCTTGTTCGGACACCAAGTCATGAACAGGGTCAAGCTGAGAGGAATGCATGCACTTACAGGAGAAAAACCGTTTTGCTCACTGTTATTGAGTTTATAATGACCGTATCTGGGGGAGCAGCCCTGGGTGGGGGAGAAGTAGGAATCTCCCTAAACTCCAGCTTCAACCTGAAGCCTCTGTTTGGGAGGGACTCTCCAGCTTCTGGGCCAGGGGAGAAAGAACCTAGGCTGGGTCCCTGTTTAGGCAGAGTAGATCGGTGCTGGGGTTGTGGACACTTGGGTCAATGTTGCATGTCTGTCTTCTAGCCTCTGCAGACTTTGATGTTGACAGCTGGCACCTGTGGCCAGTGGATTGTCCCTGGTCACAGATATCACCTTATCTTCTAAATACCCTAGCCATAGGCCAATGTTCGCCAGTGGAAAAGGTTCTGTAGTGAGTTGAATGGCAGTCCTGGAAAAAGTTATGCCTCTGTCCTTTCCCTCAGCACCTACAAATGTATGGGTTTATTTAGAAAAAACCAGTCATTGGAAATACAAGTAAAGATCTTAGGAAGGACAAATTCTCCTGGATCCTATGAGTGGGCACTAAATGCAATGACAGATACTCTTATTTATAAGAGATTGAAGAGAAGCTACAGAGAAAGGCAGAAAGGCCACATGAAACCAGATGTGGAGACTGGAGCAGAGCAATCCTGAGCTTAAAGAAAAGGCCTGGCTGGGTGACATTCTTCCCTAGAGCCTCCAGAGGGAGCAGGCACCTTGATTTCAGATTTCTGGCCTCCAGGACGGTGACATTGCAATTTCTGTTAAATTCCCGAGTGGGTGGGCATTCATTAGGATGCCTACTAATTAATGCACAGTTAGACTGAAGTGAGTTCCTCTGCAACCGAGCAGCGTAACCTGGAAAAACAAGAGTTTATCTCTACTCATGGGACTTTACTTGCTTCATCTTCTCCTTGCAAGAAGATAATATTTTCCCTGGAGAAAGTATCCACCCCCCATCCTCCGCCCCGGCTGTCCTGAACTATGAGGTCATAAAAAGTGCTGACCTCTCCTCCTTTTAAAGCTCTCTGAAGGCTGCTGTGCTTAAGCATGGCTGAAGGTTGTCAACTGCGATGCTGCCAGGAGCCAAATGATTTGATTTGTCTGCTTTCACCTATGAGGGAGCGAGGGCTGTGGGAGACCGAGCAAGGGGGCAGTGTGGCAGTTTCAAAGCATGTCAGCAAATTCTTTAAGTCTCCTGCCACCAAGAGGTGAATTCTCACTGCCTTCCTTTGGGACGAAACTGGCTAGGCTGGCTTTAGCGACTTGATGCTTTTCTTTAAGATTATTTTTATTGGAAAGGTAGATTTTAAAGAGAGGAGAGACAAAGATCTCCCATCTGCTGTTTTACTCCCTAAATGGCCACAATGGCTAGAGCTGATGCAATCCAAGGAAAGGAGTCAGGAGTCTCCTCCAGGTCTCCCACATGAGTGCAGGGTCACAAAGCTTTGGGCCATCCTCTGTGGCTTTCCCAGACCACAAGCAATGAGCTGGGTGGCAAGTGGAGCAGCCAGGACACAAATCAGTGCCCATATTGGATTCCAGTGCTTACAGGTGAAGGATTAGCTGGTTAAGCCATCATGCTGACCCCTAATGACTGCTTCTAAGCAATAGAATATCCTGTTATTCCCAGTCTAAATCATAGAATTCTAAAGCTTCTGCTTGATTTTTTGTGGTCCCCAGGCCATGTGCCTTTGAATCTCTGAGCTGTGACGTAAGAGGTTGCCTTGAAGCCACCATTGACCACATACATACAGAGATGCTTGAGGAGCCCCATCTCTGCTGGGACAAAGCTGCACATGTTTTTCCAGTCACAGAAGACACCTCTGAGTAAAGAGATCATTGAGGTGACACCACCAGCCACCATTTGACCTTAACTACAGATGAGACCCTAACGGAGAAACCACCATCCTCAGCTCACTCAACCCCCAAACACAGAGAGATAATAACCAATGAGTGTTGTTACTCCACACAGCTAGGTTCGGGGTATCTTGTTATACAGCAACAAATAACAGAGGCAGATGAGTGGACCTATGCGGTGAACTATAGCGGAACGGTGGGTGTGGTAGAATGTAGTGGTGGGGCGTTTTGGAATTGGAGAGCTCTGATTGGTCTGTCAATTATACCATTTTTGTCATTCATTCAAAGCATTGATGCTTGTTTATTGAGGTCTTAGTTTGTTGGACATTAAGAATACAGAACACCCCCCCCCCCCACAAACCCAGCATCTACTTTGAAGATGTTTACAATCTAGTGAGGTGATTCAAGGTAAGAAACATAATGGTCAAGTGCCAGCATGCAATACATCTGTAATGGACAAGACTGAGAGACACAATAGTGGGATTCAGTTAAGTGGAGACCAGGGGCTCAAGGCTTGAGAGCACAAGAGTCACCCCAGTGTCTCATATTGATTGATCAGTCGCAGGATTCTGTCACATAGGTTCTGTCAATGATTAAAGTGTGTGCGGAGAACATCAGGCAATCATCTTGAACATCATACAGGTCATGAATTTACATAAGAAGAATTTCAGACAATAATCTCATAGACCATGTCATAAACACAGGAGCAATCTTATGTTGATTTATAGTATTGTTTTCTGGACCCTGAACCATTTACTCATATTTGAGGAGGTGCCCAGTCGCCTGGTGGGCCAGTACCAACTCCACAGATCAAGTTCTTTGCAAGCAGAAATTGACAGATGCTTCCAGGGAGATGAAAGCCCTTGAGGCTGGTTGACCTAGTGTCTCTATGGGAACATGGCATGCCTATGTATAGAAATAGTCTCGCTTGGATTTTCTCACTAGGAAGTCAGAAACCTGCAGCTTAGGCCTGGGTCCAATGCAGGTTAGCTCCAGCAAATAATAAAAGCCCCCAACACACAATATTTAAAGATGTATAAGATATAGAAGCAGCATAGGAAATAAACCTTTTTCTCTCGAAGGAGAAAAGGGGGGCCAAGGAGTCAAGGATGAGAGAGAGCAAGTGAGAGAGAGATTTATTTACAGGTTTATGCTCTAAATGATTTCAACTATTGGGGCTGGGCCAGAGTTCATCTGGGTTTGGGATGTGAGTTTAAGCGCTTGGGCCCGTGTTTTGCTACTTTCCCAGGAAGACTAGAAGGAAGCTGGATCAGAAATGGAGTTAAACCATGGGAAGCCATGTTGAGAAAAGTAGCTTTCCCTGCTATGTCACAACATAGAGCTGAAACTTCCTCTTACTTAGCCTTTTTGTTCTCTTCAATTGACTGAGTGGTTTCCACCATTTAGAGAGGACAGCCTTTTTCCTCAGCCTACCAATTCAGGTGTCAATTTATTCATAAGTGTTCTAACAGACAGACACACCCAGAATAATGTTCGGCCAACTAATCTGGACACCCTGTGACCCAGCGAAGTTGACCATCAAAGGGCTCTGTCACATTTCATTTGGATTTTTATTCGATGAGAATTCTTCTCTTGTTAGAGGTATTAGAGCAGTTTTGAAATTTTGAAAACCCAACTAAGAGGATGTTATGCTGAGGTTATATTTCATTTGGATTTAGTGGGTGTGATTTTTTTTTTAGTTGCTTGAGGTCATGTTTGTGTATTGTTAAGATATTGGTAACAATTCTGGTGGAGGAATTGCTTCAATGAATTTTTTTGCCACCTAGAATGTAGACTCATTTCGGCATTGGGATGGGAAAGGTCAGGCACTTACAGGAACACGCTCCTGTGCTCAGCACCAAAATTAAATCATTGAAAGCATAAAGAGAAGCTTGTGCTTTGGTGGAAATGTATAAATTCCCTAGGAGATACTTCTCTGGATGATCAGTTTTTTATATCAAGTAAATTACAGTTATGATATAACAGTGCAAATCCTCTCCTACCTGGAAGAATCAGTTAACTGCCCTAACTCCATTAAAAACAAAACAAAGCACCAGTATATTCTTTTCCTCTAAATAAATCTGAGCTTTCTGGACTTCTTTAAATCAAAGCATCAGCCAGGTTGTGCCTTAAGTTAAATAAAACCTTTAACACATGTTTATTTTTATATCTGCATGAAGATAGACATTTTATCTTTATTATTTTGTAAATTGTTGATAGTTCTGGTTGTCTTCCACTAGAATACCCAGTGAGTTGATCTCACAGAGTCAAGTGAACTTCATGGTCATCGGAACGCAGCTCACAGGCAGTAAGAGCAACTATGTCTTCTCTTGGTTCTCAGAGGTGAAAGGCTGACTCTGTTTTTCTAACTTTGCTTTCTCTATGACCATTTTGTGTTCTGGTTTTGATTTGCTCTGGGCAGATAAGGCATTCTTTATTGCTGATAGCAGTGATTATGAATTTGTTCATGGGCTGATCATTTGGAAATATCTGTAAATGGGTTAAGAGTTCAGAGAGGCCCAGTCTGTATTGGGTATGAGACAACAGAAAATCATGTTTGTCTATTCCAAGTTCAAGTCAATGAACGATTTCTGTACACAGGGAAGGAGAACATCTCTTTGAGATTTGTTCTACATTTTATCATTTCTACATTTACTCTTGACTCATTTGTGAAACAGCAGAATAGAAGTTATAAGCTCTATCTGTGTTTGTATGCTGATGTATTTATAACTCAAACTTTATATGTTTCTTTGAGTGATGGTGTAATACTTTTCTATTTCTTGACAGCATTACTAATATTAAAGAATAAAGTCTTCTAAATTAAAGAATCTCTGTGCTGATTGACTTACAAAGACAAGTAAACATTTACATAAATTTAATATTCTCCAAATTCCAAGAAAATGAGGAAACTGAACTTGTTCTGTAGATGTGTTAGAATAAAAAAATTCTCATAAAACAACTTAAAAGTGTTTGAGAATCCAATTTCTTAATTTAAATGAATTTTTGGCAAACAAGACTGGTTTGCTACTTCTGGTTTAATAAAAACAGCTACTTATTCTATGATTTATCACTGCTAAGTATAATATAAACACATACTTAATTGTATTGTGATTTTTTTGCTTTTTCCTAACAAAGATTTATTGAATAAATACTAATATATAAAAATAATATTATTTCTAGCTAATGTTTAAGGTTACAAAATGTATAGACTTGTGTTTAATTAAATTCAAACATTGTGCTGATAGATGGTACTTATATTTTGTAGTATATTTGAAGATAATTTCTAAAATGCTTTAAGATATTAAAGACAGTATATTGGAAATTAAATTAAGCCAATTAAAGAATATTCATTAGATAGCTAGGTCATTTCCAAGTTAAACTATTGAGACAGATGGCAGGTATTTGGTGCAGCAGTTAAAGTGCTGCTTGGCACATCCACATCCCATATCAGAATGCCTGGGTTCAAATCCTGCCTCTGCTGCTGTGTCCACCTTCCTGTTAGTGCACACCCTTGTTGGTGTAGGTCATGATTCATACGTTTGGGTACCTGTCAACACATGTGCAAGGATGGATTGAATTCCAGGCTGCCCGATTTGGCCTGCTCCAGCCCTGGCTCCTGTGGGCCTGTAGGGTGTGGGACAGCAGACTGAAGATCTCTGTCTCTTTAAGAACATTTGCCTAAATAAGTAAATATTTGAAAAGTACTTGAAACACTGATTCTGAAGCATAATGTCAAGTTCCCATGCTGTTTTGCTGATCATTTCTTATGCTTTCCTGGAAGAGTATATCTTTGGATCCTGGCAAGAATGTATCCATTTTTTGCTGCATCGAAAGGTTGTGGAAGGATTGCATGTGGCTTGAGAGGGTATGTTAGGTGTATTCATTAGCTTTATAATTCCACTAAGATGCTGGTATGTGGCTGACCGTTTTTAATTTTTCTCATGCCTAATATTCTCTGTTAAACAGAACTAGTGTGGTTAATAGAATGAGGCGCAGGCATTCAGCCTAGCATTTAAGATCTCTTGGTTGAAATGAAGACATCTGTATCCCACAGAGGTATGTCTGTGTCTGTAAAAATTTGCCTCCAGTTCCTGATTTCAGTTTCCTTCTGCTATCACCCTGAGACATTAGCAGTGATGCTTCAGTGATTGGATTCTTGCCAGGGACATGGGAGACCTGGCTGGAGCTCCTGGATGGAGCCCTGGGCCATTGCAGGCTTTTGGGGTGTGAGCCAGTGGATGGAACCCCTCCTCTTCCCTCTGTGCCTCTCAAATAAATAAATACAGATAAGCAGTTGAGACTACACTTGAGATTAATAACTTCTAAGAAACCTGCTTGTAGGAGTTCTGAGAGTTTATTCTATTGTTGTTTCTTGGTTTTATCTCTGCAACTATGCTCTTCAATCTTATGGAGGATCCAAAAGTATTGTTGACTGTTTTTTTTTTTTTAGATGATGACTATTGACATTTTATTCTTAGAAATTAAAATTAGGGAATTGTCTAAATGCAAAAATGTTTATTCCTTTGGAGACAGGAGTGATGGATACTTTATTAGTAGCATCTTGGTATTTTACTACATTAATTCTGACCTGACAGGAAGTCTGTCCTAAAATAGATGATTATTATAGAATAAGAACAAGTCTAACAAAGGCAAAAATGGAAATTAAGTTCTAATTGCCTTGGTTTATAATTCTAGAATCTCACAATGTGTTAAAGTCTTAGAAGAGTTTGCTCAGTAAGCTACAGTGCTCATGAGTGTGCACAAGAGCCAAATGGGATATGAGCCAGGCCTTGCTAGGCTGCAGCTCATGCCAGCATGTGCACAAAAACCGGGGCTAGGGGCAGGTCTGGTGGGGGATACTGGGGGCTGTCCTAACTGGGCTGTTGTGTGTGAAGAATAGGTTGGTGATGAGCTGGCTGGGCTGGCTCACAGCACCCATTGGTTCATGTGAGAGATGGGGCTGGGGGTGGAAATGACCAGGCAGGTACATCCACCAGTTTGTGCATTGGCTGGTGCAGGTGACAGACCAAACTTGACCCTGCACTGGCTGGTGCACATGAGTCAAGCCTGAGGTTTCTTGGGAGACTCCCCAACTAGATGGCTGGACCCAAATCTTGGCTAGAGTGAAAATCACAATTTATGTGGAATTTTAGAGTGTATTTGTTGGGGCTGGGTTTCCTTAGTTGCTTATGCATGTGAAGTGGACAGCATGTCCAGATGCACATGGGAGATATGACAGCCAGCTCATTTAGGCTGCAGAGGACATCAAGTGCCTCATCAGAAGATGGAAAGCAGAACAGGTTGGACAACTCTCCTGGCCAGCTTTGCAGCAAGTGACTGGATCTGTGGATGCATTAAACCAATAGACCTTGGAAAGATTTTCTCAGCCCTGAAGCAACAAAGCCAACAGTGTCTGAGAACTATCGAAGCCTCTCAAGTAATACCCTCAGAACGTTTTTATCCACATCAGTGTCTCTAAGGTGTGAACACATGATTATCCTCTCATCCCCTGGTGCTGGTACAGTTTGACAGTAAGGTGTGGCTGTTTTCCCTTCTCCACAGCAAATACAGAGGGGGGAAAAAAAAAAGAACAAAGGGAAACACTTGTTCCACCCACCTTCTTCCATACCTCAATCCTTCCCACTCTAACTGGATGCCCACATGGGTGTGCATCCTTCTCAATGATGTAAACAGTATTAAAAATAAAAAGAAGAAAATAAAAGTTTGCTCAGTTTTGATGAGCTTAAGTTTTTGGTACACTGTTTACCTTCACCTATAAATGAACAGTTTCTTTTTCCTTGTGCTTTGTCTTAATGGCAGTTTTCTATACTGAATGTTGAGTTTGTTGTGCTTCTGAATGTTAAAGAAAATGAACAGGTGTTTCTCACTTATTAAAGAGCCCAAATTCATTGTAGTCATGTTAAAACCTACATATATCCTTTTAACAGCATGTTTCATTATCACTTGGATTCAAAGAGGACAAAATATTGTTTCTCAGCTATCCATAATTCTATCTTAAACAAATTTCATATTTTCTAGAAACAAAAGCAATAAATAAACAAATAAGCAAATTTTCAGAATATCTTTTTGAATCCAAAACTGTCAATGAGATTTTTTCAGGAGGATTCCATAAAAATTATAAAAGATTTTTTTCTTTTACTTCATAAGAAGAAAGACATCTTTGAAGTCATCAGCTTTATTTGTTAAATTACTATTGATGAGATACATAGGAAGAGCCGCCAAATTAGAAGAGACGGTCAGCTTTCTCTAGGTTGAATTTGCATAGGTAAAATATTTTTTAACAAAAATATTTCAGAAGTCCGAGGCTATGTGGAAAGTTACTTCAAATTTCTCAGTGCCCTTGCTCAATAGAACATGATTCTGTTTACCATGACCCCGAGGTGTCTTTGCTTTCTGGTGTTAGGCACCAACAGCTCAGTGCTATCAGCCATAATTCTGGGGTGTAACTTAAAAATGCTTGCCTGGGTCGATCTCCTTTCTAAATTTGAATCTAGGTCAGTTCTTTTCAATTGACTTACCCAGAGGTTCAACAAAAATACAGATGCCTAGGACATAGTCCAGGCTCATGGAATCTCTTCACTTGATATTCTCTTACCACATTCTTGGTTGATGATTGGCATCTTCATATATCGTGGTTCAGGGTAATTATATTGTATAATATTGTATTTTGATATTATTTTATATGACTTTAGTTTTATATTACTGTAAAGACAGAAATATCTGATACCTTTCCTCGCCCTTCATAAGGGTTAGTACCAACACTCTTATGAGAAAACACATGTTAGCAAGAGGAAAGCCTGGAAAACATATTTAATCAAAGTGTTCTGTGATACTAAATGAAGCCCCAAAGACTCAGAGAAAGCTACCTATTGAAAAGGATATTTAGTTATTTTAATTGGAAAGGCAAATCAGATTTATGGAGAGAAAGAATGACAGAAAGATCTTCCATACACTGGTTTATTCCCCAAATGGCCCCAAAGGCCACAGTTGAGCCAATCCAAAGTCGGGAGCTCCCACGCAGGTGCAGGGTGCAAAGACTTTGGGACATCTTCCTCTGCTTTCCCAGGCCATAAGCAGGGAGATAGAAGAGAAGTGGAGCAACCAGAACATGGACTGGTGCTTAATTGGGATCCTAATGTTTGCAAGGTGAGGATTTAGCCATTGAGCCATTGTGCTAGGCCCAAAACTATTTTCTATGCTTAGGTTTGGTGAGGAATATACAGATGTGTAGAAATGTGATTGCACTGGCCTGGTATGATGGCTCAATTGGCTAAACCTCCCCCTTCAGGTACCAGGATCCCATATGGGCCCTAGTTCATGTCCATTTCCCTTCCAGCTCTCTGCTTGTGGCCTGGGAAAGAAGTGGAGGATGCCTCAAAGCCTTGGGATGCTGCACCTATGTGGGAAATTTGGAAGAAGCTTCTCGCTCCTGGCTTCAAATTGGCTCAGCTCTGGCTATCGTGGCCATTTGGGGAGTGAACCAGCAGATGGAAGATCTTTTTCTCTGTCTCTCTGTTTCTCTGTGAATCTGCCTTTCCAATAAAAAGAAATATATATTTTTAAAAAGAGAAATGTTACTGGGCAGAAGGAGATATCTAGTGGGAATCAGCTGAGCTGGCTGCCCGACAAGCCTGCCTATTCTTTACAGTATTCCGTCCTGTTGGGATTGTGATAGAAGTATTCTGGAATGAGGATCTTCAAGGAGGAAGGCAGAGCTTCATTTTTCTAGGTTTTAGGACTGGCTTTGGGGAATAAGAGTTCTTCTTCCAGTGGTCTGTCCAAAGAAAGAGAGATTTTGGTTTCTAGAACTAGCTTAGGAGGAGAAGGGTGATAGAAGACAGGACAGGAGAAGGCCAGAAAGACTTTGCCTCTGAAGCGCTTCTGAGCTCCTTGACTTTGAAAGAGTCAAGGTGCTTTCCTTTGAGGTCGGATGTCCTGAGTCTGGACATTTTGTTACATATTACGCCACAAGATTTTGTTCTCTGTAAAGTTTGTTTATACCTTTTTATAAAGCTGCGATAATGCTCATTATCATCTTTGAAAAAAATTCTAATTGCTATATGTATAGATGTTTTGTCTAAAACTTTTTGGGACTTTCTTTGTTTCTGTTTTTCAGATCACACAAGTAAACCAATTTCCTCCCCAGTTGCTTTATTCTTGTGATGAACTCTTGTCAGATCTTTCATTTTTAAAAATTGTCATTAGCCAAATCAACGCAGCTATTTTAAGGCTCTGGCATCCACAGACAGTTTCGCTGCTGTTGTTTTTGTTGTTTTGTTCTGATGCGTCTCTGACAGCTCTGCAATGAGCAGAGGCCAAAGTTCTTCTTTTCAACAAAGAAGGAAAATCTCTGAGCCACCCCCTTCCCCACCGCTGGTAAGAACTTCACTGTGTACTTCAAAGAATCGACTCTCAAGTTGGCATAAGATTCTCTCCTTGAACAAACTTTAGTCAGGCTCTAGAGCCTTCTTCCCACCCAGCCCTTGGTGGCTAATCAACTTTCACGTTCATCTTTTCAACACTCAGCTTCAGAAGGTTCCTGCTAAGTTGCTTTAGTAAGAACCCTTCCATCTCACTATTTGATCACCCTCAGCATCTGGTCATGTCTCTCAGCCCCTACCGACCTCCCAAGAGTTATCTAATCACCCTGGCCCTGTTTTCAGCAAGACTCCCAACACATTACTGTGTTTTATTTTAAATAATGGTGACTTCTAAGTAGATACTTACTTTGGAAAAATAATAATTTACTTTTTAAAAAGATTTTATTTTTATTTATTTTTTTTAAAGATTTATTTTTATTATTATTTTTTTTTATTGGAAAGGCGGATATACAGAGAGGAGAGACAGAGAGGAAGATCTTCCGTCCGATGATTCACTCCCCAAGTGAGCGCAACGGGCCGATACTACGCCAATCCGAAGCCAGGAGCCTCTTCCGGGTCTCCCACGTGGGTGCAGGGTCCCAAAGCTTTGGGCCGTCCTCGACTGCTTTCCCAGGCCACAGGCAGGGAGCTGGAAGGGAAGCGGGGCTGCCGGGATTAGAACCGGCGCCCATATGGGATCCCGGGCGTGCAAGGCGAGGACCTTTAACCACTTGCGCCACCGTGCTGGGCCCAAAAGATTTTATTTTTTAAAAAAGGCTTAAAGAGTGACTGAGAGAAGAGAGACACTGAGAGAAGAGGACAATAGTCCTGAATAAAAACTGGTTTTTTTTTTTTAATTTTTCACAGCTTGCTTTCTTCCAAGAGAGAAGGAATATAAAGAGAGAGTGAGAGAGGAAGGGAGAGAGAGAGAGAGAAAGAAACAGAGATGTGTCTTCCATCTGCTGGTTCATTCCCCACAGCATTTGGGCCAGGCCAAAGCCAGAAACTGGGGCCTCAGTCTTGGCCTCCCATATGGCTAGCAGGGAAGGAAGACTTGAGCTGTTTGCTTCTGTCTCTGGGGGTCTGCATTAGCAGGAAACTGGATTGGTAAGTCAAGGAACAGGGACTCCAACAAGGCACTCTCATATGGGCTGCTGTCATTCCAAGCAGCGTCTTAACTGTTGTGCTTAACACCTGCCCCTAACATTGTGTTTAAGAGTTGGGGTGCCAGTGTCTTATGGCTTCATGTAGAAAGCTTTGAGATCATACCAGTTGGCTGAATCAGTTGAGAGGCAGATGAATTAATTAATTTAGGCCAAATATGTTGATGAAGGATAATGTAGCTTTGTTTGTAATATCATCGATTTTATTTTAATATTCTGTTTTCAGTTCATTGGAAAGCCCCATTTTTCTTAAGCTATCTATAGTGGAACAATTTGGCAGACATTGCTCTTTTTTCCCCCATAGGTCCAGTAAGTACTTGTTCTTTCTTTTGTTTAAAAATTTATTTATTTTTATTGGAAAGGCAGATTTATAGAGAGAAGTTGAAACAGAAATATCTTCCATCTTTTGGTTCACTTTCTGAATGGCCACATCAGCTGGAGCTGAGCCGATCTGAAGCCAGGATCTGAGCCTCCACTGGGTCTCCCATGTAGGTACAGGATCCCAAGGCTTTGACCCATCTTCTGCTGCTTTCCTAGGCCACAAGCAGGGAGCTGGATGGGAAGTGGAGCAGCCGGGACGCGAACCAGTGCCCTTATGGGATTCTGGCACTTGGCAAGGGGAGGATTAGCCAATTGAGTCATCACACCAGCCCTCTTCCCCCTTTTTTGAAACTACATATAATTGGGAAGAAGTTGTTATACGGCCAAAGCCTTCTTTGAAATGTAATATGTGAGACCAATGTTCATTCAGATAGGTGTAACTACTCAATTATAAGGAGTTGAACTGACTTAAGGTAGCCAATACTGTCAGAGTCCTTGGGGAAAATTGGCCTGGAATCTGGTTTATGTGGTCAGGAGGATCAATTCCAGGCAACTTCAGATAACTTTAGATCATTTCAGGAGCTCAAGAAAAGAGGCATTTTCTCACATTTACAGACCTTGTGGGGTAAACCCCAGAGTGGAGTTTCTTGGTATAGCTTTCTGGCTGCCAGGCAGTGATGACTTGCAGGATGTATGGAGGGGCCATAGTATTCGAGAAGACAACAGAAACAGAAGGGGTTGTTGACCTTCTCCTACCCTTCTTTCCTGAATCAGGCCCTAAGAAAGTACTCTGATTATCCTTGAACGTAGATCATAGGACACTCGTTGTACACACCTGGAAGAGAGGAATGTGTCTGTGAAAATATCGGGATGCAGAACAAACAGGTGTTGCTAAGTTCCCCCCAGCCCGTCTGCTACCCATTTGTTGAATCCTACTTCCCTCTAATTGTCCACTCCCCCCATCTAGTGTAGGTATAAAAGAGCAGAAGTTTCTCTGTTTCTTTTGGCCTTCATTTTCAAAGGTTCCTGTGTCATGTACAACTTCAGTTACATCAATCTGTATGCTTTTCTCCTATTAATCTGACTGCTGTTATTACAATTGCCTAAATCATGAACCTAGTGAGTGGAAAGATGCTTCTTTTTCCTAACAATGGCAAATAATAAGAGATTTTTGAAAGTCCCATGGGAGCTTATGAGCATTCTTAGTGAGCTTAAGAAGGTCTATCAGGAAGCAAATTGACACTCTTGTACCTATAGAGATAATCAGGACACACTTAATGCATGCAACCTTATTTTGTGATCAGAATTCATCTTTCTTTGAGATTATCTTTGATGCTAAAGGAGATAACTCTAACAGGAGTCGATTCTACAGAAAACTGCCTGGTTCGTATAATAAGTCATCCCCGTTTGGGTCCTAGCTGTCATGTATTCAGATTAAAGTCCCTTTAGTATTCTAGTTTCATTTTAACTATTGTTTTTGATGGCTTACTTAGAGTTGAATTGTATTTTTGCAGCGTCTAAAACACAGTTTACACGGAAACATTAATTTGGATGAATTGTATGAAAAAACATCTCTCTGAACCCCCAGATTCCAGGACAATTATTGTATAATGCTGTAATTTGTAAACAACAGATGGCAACACAAAATAATTCTTGCCTATAGATGTGTAAGTTCTGTCTTGCTTTGTAAACACGGAACTGAGTTTCCTGCCCCACTGTGAGTAAGTCCATTGTGCTTCCATCTCCCTATTCATGTCAACATTCCTTTAATGTACACAGATTTGCATTCTTCTGACTTTACCTTTTGTGAGAGGAATGGGGAAAATGTCAAAATCAAAACTGAGCTACTGTTGTTAACTGTGATGAAAATTAAGTGGAATGATTGTGAAGAACGTGTTCTTATGCGTAATTACCCTGATGGCGAGTGTCACGAAGTACTGCTAGGATTACATTACACAGCAGCCACCAAAACCTCGGAGGAAAAGGGCTTGCACCAGAACTCCTGCCCAACAACTGTTTGCTGAACCTGGAACAAATATCACCCTGGCTACTTATTTATTTTTAAAGATTTATTTACTTATTTGACAGGCAGAGTTACAGAAAAAGAATAAGAGACAGAGAAAGAGATCTTGTATCTGCTGATTTATTCCCCAAATGGTTGCAATGGTTGGAGCTGAGCCACTCCGAAGCCAGGAACCAGGAGTTTTTCTGGGTCCCCAGTGTGGGTGTAGGGGCCCTAGTAGTTGGGCTGTCCTTCACCATTTTCTCAGTCCATAAGCAGGGAGCTGGATTAGAAGTAGAGCAGCTGTAATACGAACTGGTGCCCATATAGGATGCCAGTGCTGCACTTAGAGGTTTAACGCACTACACCCCAGTGTTGGCCCTGTCACTCTGGGCCATAGATTACAGTCTGAATGATTATCTGAAGTTTTCAGTAAAATACACAAACACTCTCCTCAAGCCAGGCATTCAACCTAAGGCTGACTTCCATGAGGGTCTTTTGGGATGACTGCTCACATGCTGATTGTCTTTTGACATTGCTGCTGCTTATTTTTTGAGCAGAGTTTAAGGTCTTTCCTTTGGTTCCAGGGGCAGTAGAGGCAGAATTTTTACTGAAACATGCCAGGGAAGCTTCTCGTGGCATCAATGAGCAGAATTATTTCAAATCACAATCGGGGCTGCCCTAGACCCCATTCTTGGTGTGAGGACTTCTGTCCTTTGGAGCACATGATAAAATCTTGTTGTCTGATTCTAATGGATTCACTTTCCCCTTTGAATACCTAGATTGTGTTGTGTTTAAATCATAAACCACAGTTGCAAGTTTAACATGTAATGTCCTTTCAGTTTCTGCCTCTATCTGTAATTTCCTCTCTGCCTATTTCCAACATGCTGACTTTTTTTTTTTGACTTACGTTAGGATTACTTTGAGTATCAAATGTTGCTTGGTAGTTTGTTATTTCAAGAAATATTATTTACTCTTTAGAGAGAGAAGGTGAGCCAACACATTTTCTTCTGTTGCTTCTACTCAAATGCCCGGAAGCTGGAACTCAATCCTTGTCTTCCACATAGGTGGTGGGACCGAAGCACACTAGCCATCATCTGCTGCACTGTGGTTCTGATTTCAGTGTGTGTGCTGCCAAAGTGAGCACCACTGATAGAAAGCTGGTTTGCAGAGAAAAATCTAGCACAAGAACCCCAACGTGGAACATGAATATTCTAAGTGGTGCTTTAATTGCCATGCCAAATAATCAATCAACCTTCCTCCTTAGTTTTGTCTTTCAAAACTTTCCTGGGGGCCGATTCTAAGGTGGCTGAAGTAACAGTCTGCAGTGCTGGTCAGCATCCCAGACAGGCCCCTTTCGTTTGAGTGCTGTCTGCTCCATTTTCCATGCAGTTCCTTGCTAATGCACTTGGGAAGGCTAGGGAGGATGGCCAATAAGTGCCCGGGCCCCTGAAACCCCATGGGAGACCCAGATGAAGCAATTGGCTCTGGTTGGACCCAACCAGCCCTGGCTGTTGAGGACATTTTGGGAGTTAGCAGGTGAACGATAACTTTCTCTCTATGCCTGTCCTCCTCTCCCTATTAACTTTGTCTTTCAAATAAATAAATGTTTATCACATATACATCACACACTTTCCTCTGCCTCAGCCTATATAACTGCATACATACTCCCATTGCAATCCTCTGGATTTGCCAAATGTTGTTTTTTGGAAAATCCCTCTCTGGTTGTTTTTTTTTGTTCTGTTTTTTGAATTTGCTACATCATATTTCTGGTTGCTTACTGATTTAACTAAACAGAATTATTAAGAACTGTTTATTTTTATAATCAGTGTCTTCTCTTGAGAGAATTATCTTTTAACAGTAGTGAGGAGAACAAAGACTAGAAATTTACAATGTCAAAAGCTAGCTGTTTACATTTCTGAGCGGACAACTTGCTTCTTAACGATGTTTAATGAAAACAGAAATTTTCTCCTATTAGGAAATACTTAGCAATGCAGCAAATATAACCAAATAAATGTCAAGCTTTCGTTCAGCTAAAAAATGGTGCACTTGAGGAAAAGTGGTGCCGGACAAAAAGAATTCATTAGCAAGTTGAAGAATAGTGAAGAGCAAATGGCCACTGTGTTGTTGAGAAAGCCGAAGTGCAGAGTGGAGACCTGCTCTAAGGGGGACGTGGTCCCCTCTCTGCAGTGAATTTAGCAATATATGGGTTAGCTCAAGGGGAGGAATAGGTAGAGTTTCTCGGGATGTTTCCGTGCTCCTTTTTGCGACTCATTTGTTTCCTGTCGTGGAGTCCAGCAGGTGTATCATTCAGCATGCTAAGGTATCAAAATAAGAGTGCAATACTGGTCCTTGTCAGCCTTGGCTCCCAAAGGAGCAGGAGCCTGGACTATGCAGGGGTTGTGTTTATTTCCGGAACCACAACAGAAGCTAAGTGAAGGTCTTGGGGGAGGAGAGAAACTATCCCTGGGGTTCAACTGCTCCCTCTGCCTCCCCATCTTAAAGACACAGTGACAGGTGTAATCTACTCCTTAGCATTTACTTATGCTCTTGTTGCTGGCTAATGCCTTGAGCAGCACAAAAGTGTTTGTAGTAACTGCAAAGCTGTCAGAGTGACTGATGGTTTCCAAACTTGTTTTTTGCTTTCAGGTTTTTTTCAGTTAAGAGGAAGAGCTACAGCCATCAGCCCTGACCTGACCCAGACTTTATTGCCAGGAAAATGAGTCAAAAGTGGCTTTACGTTCAGTGTAGTGGTCAATTCTCCATTTGGGAGGTCACATCCCATGTCAGAGGACTTGGTTCAAGTCCCCGCTCCACTCCAATTTCCAGTTCCCTTCTAATGCACACCCTGGGAGGCAGCAGGTGACGGCTCAAGTGATTGGGTCTCTGCAATTTACATGGGAGACCCGAATTGAGTTCCTGGCCTCTGCTTTGGCCTGGATCAGTCTCAGCAAATGTGAGCATTTAGGGGAGTGAACAAGTAGATGTATGATCTTTCTGTTTATTTGGGCCTTTTGCATAAATTAAAAGTAGAGACTTTTTTTTTTTAAAAAAAGAACATCTTATAAAGTCACCCTCCACTTCATTTTATATTTTAGTGTTTATTTTCATCTACTTGAAAGGCACAGTGACAGAGAGAAGGTGGGGAGGGGGGCAGAGTGGGCCTCTACCTGCTGGCCTATCCACCAAATACAGTAGGATTAGGCCAGGCCAAAGCCAGGAGCCCAGAACTCTACCTGGGTGGCATGTGGGTGGCAAAAGGGCCTAAACACTTGAACCACCATCTATTGCCTCCCAGAATTGATCTCCAGGAAGTTGAGTAGAAAGTACTGTAGCAAGGCTCAGAATGAGGGCTCTATGGCTAAATCCTCACCTTGCAAGTGCAGGGTCCCAGTTGAATGCCACTCAGTGTTTCCTGGTTGCTCCACTTCCCATTCAGCTTGATGCTTGTGTCCTGGGAAAGAAGTAGAGGGATGGCCTAAAGCCTGGGGACCCTGCATCCATGTGGGAGACCTGGAAGAAGCACTTGACTCTTTGCTTCGCATCAGCTCAGCTCTGGCTATTGCAACCAGTTGGAGAGTGAATCAATGGATGGAAGGTCTTTCTCTCTCTCTCCTTCTCTCTGTGTATCTGCCTTGCCAATAAAAATAAATAAATCTTAAAGGAAAAAGAAAAAAGAAAAATAGTGCAGTAGCCAAGGTGCCCAGCACCATGGCTCAATAAGCTAATATTTTACTCTGTGGTGTTAGCCATTCCCTATGGGTGCAAGCTCATGTCTTGGCTCCACTTCTCATTTGGGTCACTGCTTATGACTGCAGTGGAAAGCAGCAAAAGATGGCTCAAGTCCTTGAGCCCCTGTATCCTCATGGGAGATCTGGAAGAAGCTCCTGACTCCCAACTTTGGATTAGCTCATCTCTGGCCACTGTGGGGAATGAAGCAGAAGACAGAAGATTTTATCTCTTAAAAAAATAAAAAGTATATGTAATAAAGTTGAGTAGCCAGAGTTGAACTAACACTGGAACATGGGATGCCATTGTTTCAAGCAACAGCCCAATCTTCTGAGCAAACAATGTCTACCATTTCACTGTATTTCAGTGTTAAAATCTCTGCCCCAGGAAGAACTGAAGCCTTATTACCCTAACATATGGTGAATGGAAAGACATCTTTCTGAACTGTGAATTTGTGACCATCCCTACGTGTGATGACAAGAACTTCCTCTCTTGCATATTCATTTCCCCCTAAAATAAAAAATAACCCATTTGCCCTTGCTTGGTGGGAATTGGGTTTTGGAAATGACTCCCTAGGGTCTTGTTCTCTTAAATTCCTTTGGGTGACAGCTACTTTTGGTGGAGGTTTTGATTACTTGTCAGCAAGAAGTGAGCACATTCTGGTTCACTGACAGTCCATCTTTGAAAATGTTTAATTTGATGGCCTATCTTTCCTAATTCTAGATTATTTTCCTGACAAATTTCATTTTGCATTGCAGTATTACGTGCTTAACTTTTTCAGAGGCCGCTCAAATGTACAATTGTATAAGCTTTAGACTCCGCTCACTCGAATTCCCTAACTGCATCCCAGCCATACAATTTTTTAAAATGTAGGCTTCTAAAATTTGAATTGGTTATGATAATTGCCCCTTTCTATTTACTTCCTTTTGCTCCACTTCCTCTTGTGTCTAAAACACCGCAGTTACTGTAGGTGATACTAGGAACCCAGCTAAGGGGAAACTGACCTGGGGACATACTCAATTTGGACTTAGTGGGAGTATAATTATGAGTTTTTCAGCCAATTTTATTAAGTACAAAACAAATCTGGACTTGATAAGGGGAGACTTTACTGGAAAGGCTTATTGCCAGCTGCGTTAGGAAAAAGAGGATTTTCATTTCTAGGGAGGAGTAGACAAGACTGGAAAGAATTGTGTGTGTGTGTGTGTGTGTGTGTGTGTGGTGGCAGTAGAACTTGCATGGATAATAGATCAGAGAGTACTTTAGCCTGAAGCCAGTCTGTCCTTGGCTGGAGTTGTCTGTTGGCTCAGACTGAAGGTGGGCAAAGTTCACAGGTTTGGAGGAAGAAAAGCTTAATCCAAAACTTGATTTATAAGTGGTTGGTACTGATCAGTCAGTGGGCCCAAACAGTTTACCTTTTCCATCTATGGGGTAAAGAATAGGTGGGCATTTATTTTAATTTTATTTTTAAAAGAAACTTTTATGTTTGATACTATTTACATAGTGATTAGTGTGGAAAGTGTCGAGGATTAGGGGAACGTGGGTGAGGCCATTGTTTTCACATTTTCTATTTCTTGTATCTGGGGGAGGGCAAAAATAATGTGAGAAGCTGCACCCAGCCTCCCCACTGCCTCAGTACCCAGGGATAGGGAAAGACCATCTGATGTCATCCCAGGGACCCCAATGTGGACCACACTCCGAGGGTTCTGCTCAAGGGATTTAAATAGTTCTGAAATGCTGTTGATCTCAGATCCATGGATGAGGAAATCGTTCCAAGGTTCGTCGGCTGACACAGTCCACCTGAGTCTCAAATTCATCCAGATATTTGTTGTCAACACTTGGCTAGGGTAGCTGACCAATTTTTTGGCCCTCCTTCCTCTACTATGGTACCAGATGTCCTCTGCAGGCCCCAATGGAGTGCTACATCCTCCATGGGCATCTGGGCATGCCATCCAGTGCTCTGTCTTTTCCACTGAGGAGGCCCAGTTCTGACACATGCACTCCAGTGTCAGACCACAGATCCTGTGAATCTTCCCATAGTTAGAATCCTGAGTCCAGTAGTTCGTTGGGGGGAATCCCCAAAGAAACCTCATCTGGGATGATCCCAGACCTGTCTCCTATATGTGCTTGCCAGTTCAGGGTCTGGCTCAGTCCGTTGCCCACATCAGCTTACACACACACTGGTAGTTGTAATTGCTGGGTCAGTTCTGCCTCCAGCCCTCCCTATCTCTTATATAAACCAATGGATGGGCCCGATATGATAGCATAGTGGTTACTCACTTTGCATACACTGGGATCCCATACGGTTGCCGGTTCTAATCCCGGCAGCTCCACTTCCCATCCAACTCCCTACTTGTGGTCTGGGAAAGCAGTCCAGGAGAGCCCAAAGCTTTGGGACCCTGCACCCGCATGGGAGACCTGGAAGAGGTCAGGAACACTACAATGCACAGGAAGCCTTCACACTGGAGGGGGGGCCTGAACCCCCACAAATGCCACCCATCGGTCTGCCCCCCACCCCAGTGTTCTGACGGACCTTCCCCACTGGGGCCTGACACTGTACCCCACTGGTTGGGACGACCAAAGCCTGTCTCAGGAATTGCCCCCAGGGGTGGTGCCAGGGAGAGGGGCCGGCCTCCATGGGCACCATTTCTTTGGACCAAGTCCTGTAGTGTGGCCCTTGCCCTGGGCACCTTCTGGGTGCCTTTTTACACCCCAGCCAGGCTGGGGCCTTCACCTCGGGATCCAATGAAGCCAAATAAGCTTGGAAGCTGTCTCCCCCTCCCAAAAAAATGAGTCCCTCCCTGGAGCAAAAAGCCCATAGGTGAACTTTTAAAACTGTTTCATAGGACTCAGCACGATAACCTGGAGGCTAAAGTCCTCGCTTTGAACGTGTCATCATCCCATATGGGCGCCTATTCTAGTCCTGGTGGTCCCGCTTCCCATCCAACTCCCTAGTTGTGGCCTGGGAAAGCAGTCGAGGATGGCCCAAAGCCTTGGGATCCTGCACCCACATGGGAGACCTGGAGGAGGCTCCTGGCTTCGGATTGGCACAGCTCCGGCTGTTGTGGTCGCTTGGGGAGTGAACCATCAGACAGAAGATCTTCCTCTCTATCATTCCTCCTCTCTGTATATCTGACTTTCCAATAGAAATAAATAAATCTTTATAAAGAACCCCTGATTTGGTAGTTTGCTTATTTGGACGGGAGGTACTGACAGAGAGAAAAAGAGATCTTCTATTCACTGGTCCCTTCCTAAATGACTGCAACAACTGGGTTTGGGTGAGGTCAAAGCCAGAAGCCAGGAGTTTCATATGGGTCTCACATATCAGTGGCAGAGGTGCAAGCACTTGGGCTTTTTTTTCCCTCTCAGGTGCATTAGCAGGAAGTTGGATTGGAAGTGGAACAGCTGGGACTAGAACCAACACCCTCATATGAGATGTCAGCATTGCAAGATGATACTTAACTTACTGAGCCACAGCACTGGCCTCTCCATGAATCTTATCCAAGTCACTTGGGGAAGGGTGGCTCCTTTTGGCAAATTATTTCCCAGTACATAAAACATGGGATGACTTCTTAATCATCAGTGTTTTCCAGGAACACAGACCTCAACTCAATGTTACAATGTTTGAAGGCAAGATCATTCGCTGCAAACTGCAGGGAACAGGCTCTAGGGTCTTTCCCCCAAATCTGCAGATGCTCCCGTCCTTTATTTGAAGTGGTATAATATTTTCAAATATTATAGAACTTCTGCATATCCTTCTGTGTACTTTCAGTCATCTATAATGTCTGATACAATGCCAGTACTAAATAGTTATTACACAGAAGAAATTTAGGGAATAATGATGAGCAACAGTCTGTATATGTTTAGTAGAGATAGAATATTCCTTCCCAAATAGTTTTAGCCTATAGTTGGTTGAATATACAGAGGCAAACCCCAAAGGTATGACTGCAGTTATTTCCAGCTGTCTCAGCACTGCAGTAGTATCTAGGAGGAGCCCTGCCATCCACGCTAGTGATCAACTCCATGTGACAAGAAAACAAAAGGCCATTCTTAAACAAGAAGAGACAAATTCCTAATAAAACTAATGACTAGGCTGTTAGGTGATTAATAATCCAATCCATGAGAAGGTTGAATTAAAAAGAACAGTGGTGTGTATAGACAGTGAGCAGTGGCCTTCCAACATGGGGTGGGAGAATTTTAGATGACAGCAAGGTTCTTTATAAGGTAGGGACCTACTTTTTTCTCAGTGAGCAAGAAGTACAGGGAGCTGGGTATAATTTCTGATGGCAAGAAAACTAAGCCATGATATTGATAATTTGGTAAGCTCAGAGTATATAATGTTGGGAGTGGGAAGGAGAGGGAGGCAAACATTGGAGCCAGGAGTTACTATGTGTAATTGAAAACACAAGTGGGCTTGATGAACACTGGCTTCTCTTCCTTCTGGATGATGTCAAAAGCTTGGCACCTGGAAGCATGCCTTGATCTTGCCTTCCCCAGGCTTCAGAGACCAGTTGGGGGGTTGTTATGTGGCGTTGGTACAGGAGCCCAGAGTTCCCTTTGGTAGAAGGGCAAGGAGGAGAGATGGTTGCTCAGACTCCACAATAATCTCTAGGGTTTGTGAGAACAGTCCCACAGCCCTGTACTCCTGACTAGCGGATGAGGAAAGCAAGCCTTACCCCTCCCTTCCCCTCCCACCCCAAAACAATCCTCCACTATAACACATTAGCATAGGTTGGGGCAAAAATTAAGAAAAAATCCAAAATGGTTCCCCCTTGTTACTTAGCAATCAAAACAGGACTTTGTGACCTCTGCTCAGCGGGAAGGGTGTGGGGATTTCGGGCTCACCAGCAAGCATATGATTAATTCTGCAGCAGTAGAGTGCCATTCAGTTCAGTTCAGTTCAGTTCAATCCAATTCAGTTCTGATACTGTCAGCCTGGAAGGGGCATCAGACCTTACAGGCTGAGGGCTCAGTCCCACGGGACTGGCCACCATTTAAGATGCCAGTCACAAAGTTTGGATCTCTGGAGCTTCTGACCAACTGGTTGAAAATCATAGCTTGCACAACCTCTTCCTGGGGGTACATTCATTTACTTGAACTGCTCACAAATCTAAGGGAAAAACTTGTCTACATCTATAGGTTTATTGTATACATTTACAGGTTTATTACAAAGGATCTCACAAGGAATAGATGAAAAGATGTGCAGAGCAATGTCTATGTCAGGTGCTGTGGAGCTTCCATGCCCTCGCCAGGTATACCACTCTCTAGGAACCTCCATGTATTCAGCTATCTGGAAAGCTCCCCAGTTCAGTCACTTGAAGATTTTATGGATGCTTCATTGGATAGATGTGATTGATGAGACCATTGGTCATTAGAGATCGACTTAACCTTAAACGCTCCCCTGAGGTTGTTGCGAGGGGTGGTGGTGGTGGTGGTGGTGCTGAAAGTCCCACCCCTCTAATCCTGCCTTGCTCTTTCTTGTGAGGAGCCCCTGTCAGATGAAGAGCTCACTCATTAGCACCTAAAAGACAATGACCGCTTTGGTGATCCCTAGCATTTTAGGAATTGTGTGCCAGGAAGAGGAGAAAGACCAAATGGGTACTTCACCATGTTACCGTTGCCTAGAAAGCAGAGTCTGCAAACCAGATGCTTGTGTGTGTCATTTGTTGGGGAGAGGGGAGATTGAACAACATGAGGAAAAAAAGCTGAGTGAAGATCCCACTTCAAGTGGACACTAGCTTCAGCCCTATGCTCAGAGGGAGCAGCCAAGCCTAAACTACATCACACAGTCAGTTCCACTTTGGAGAAAGAGTTGGGTCTTCTTCACCCCTCGTTTAGTTTATTATAGAACTGTCAGTGCTTGACAGAAGTTGGCTCCTACAGTAGGGAAGTTGTGGCCAGAGCCTTTTGTTTAAGGTGTTTCCCATTGTGTTGAAGGCAATTCTTCAGAGAAAGGAACATCTGTGAATTCTTATCAGCTAACACCCACAGTAGCTGGGCTTTGGTCTTTTATCATTGGCGTCTTTCACTTAGCATAGTGTTTTCAAGGTTTATCTGTGCTACAACATGTATTAGCATTTCATTTCTTTTTACTACTAAATAATATTTCATTGTATTTTCTTTCTTCATGTATTCTTTGGTTGTTTTTCTACCTTTTGCATATTATGAAGACTGTTACAATGAACATCTGTGTGAAAGTTGAACACCTATGTGAAGTTTCTCTGTGTATGTGTGCTTTTCTTTTTCTTGTGTATGTGAGTGGTCTTCAAAAGGCTCATGGAGAATCCAGGGTGGGCCTTTAGTATAGTGGTTAGGACACTGTTTGAGACACCCACATCCCACCCAGGTTCTGATCCAGCTTCCTACCAACACGCATGCTGGGAAGCAGTAGATGATGGCTCAGGTACCTGGGTTCCTGCTACTCACATGGAAGGTCCAGATTAAGACCCCTGGCGATTGCAGGCATCATGGGGGTGAACCAGCAGATAGAAAAGCTGTTTCTGTCACCCTCTGTCTCCCTGACTTTCACAAAAGATAAAATAAGTACATCTTACAAATGTTATGGGTTTTGTTTTTGGCTATTTAAATAAACTTACCTTTTAATTTCATTTTCCCACAAAATTTAGAGGGCAGAATAGAGGGAGGAAAGAATACTATATTTACGAACTACGTTAAAACTCTTTGTATTAATATCATGTTAACATGAAAATTGGTTAGAATTTTGTTATAGTAATTATCATTCTTTTTTGTGATCCTAGGGATCCTATGTATTGATGAATTGCTTAACTAAGAAATGCTTGCTGGACAGGGAATTGAAAAATAGGCTTCATTTGGTGCAGAAAGTTTTAAAATCCATATTAAGGGTCTTCCAAAAATTCGTGGAAAATGAATATTGTGAAAAAACTGCATAGATTAGGAATTTTTGTTCTCAAACTCACGTTTTAATTCTTTTTTCTGCAAACTCCTTGAAATGTATTTGTATTCACATAAGCTTGATTGCCCGTTTTGTTGATGTGCTTTAAAAAATGCATTACTTATTTGAGAGAGAAAGTGAGTGAGAGTGCGTGCGTCTATTTATTTACTCTACTAATGCCTACAACAGCTGGGGGGGTGGGGCTGGACTGAGGCTGAAGCCGAGAGCCAGGAATACAACCACGTCTTCCGTGTGGAGAGCCAATCACTTTGTTTGCTGCTGGTTCCTCAGGCCCTGCACTGATTGACACAAAGGTGGAGTCAAGAGCCTGAGCCAGGAATTGAACACAGGCACTATAATGTGGCACTTGGGTCTTAACAACTAGGCTAAATGCCTGAACGGTTCTTTATTTTTTTTTTTTTAAAGATTTATTTTTATTATTTTTTCATTGGAAAGGCGGATATACAGAGAGGAGAGACAGAGAGGAAGATCTTCCGTCCGATGATTCACTCCCCAAGTGAGCGCAACGGGCCGATACTAAGCCAATCCGAAGCCAGGAGCCTCTTCCGGGTCTCCCACGTGGGTGCAGGTTCCCAAAGCCTTGGGCCGTCCTCGACTGCCTTCCCAGGCCACAGGCAGGGAGCTGGAAGGGAAGCGGGGCTGCCGGGATTAGAACCGGCGCCCATATGGGATCCCGGGCGTGCAAGGCGAGGACCTTTAACCACTTGCGCCACCGCGCCGGGCCCGGTTCTTTATTTTTAATTATTTCATTATAATTCTTTATGTATTATGGATGCAAGTCTTTATCAGAGATTTATGAAAATTTTTCCAATTCTGCGGATTTTTGATGTTCTTTGAAGTGTAAAAGAGTTAGATCTTGATGCATTCCAATTGAGTTGTTTTTCTTTTCTCATTCATGCTTGATGAAAAAAACATAGATGCTACATATAAGAAAACAGTACCTAATTCAAAGTAATGAAAGTTTACTTTTTTATACTTGAAAGTTTTATAGTTCTAGCTATTATTTCTAGGCCTATGGTGGGAGATAATTGTGTGGTCTGTGGTAAGGGGCCTGTTTAATTCTTTCATATGTGGATATCCATTTATTCCAGGACCATTGTTGAAAAGATACTTTTCCCCACTGAATTGTCTTGGCATCCTTGTTGACAAATTTGATTTTAAGGGAATACATCAAATGTGAGAAAGAGTAGTATTGAAATATAACAGAAAAACACCTATAAAACTTGTTTCTCAGGTCAATGACCCGAGCAGTTGTCTTTTTAAGGGACCCATTCATTTTCTAATGGTTTTGTCCATACATTTTTCTATGTGTATGTGTCACATTCTTGGAGCTTCCCAGAGCTGCAGGATTTTTCTAGTTTTTTCCTGAGATCTGTGCTCAAGTGTGTGCTATTTCTTTGTAAAATGAGGAAAAATAATACCTTAAATTGTTTTCTATTCAATGAGGTGATAAGGTGACCTGCTCAGGCAAGTGCTTGGCATTTCTTTAAGTGTCCCATAAACGCTAACTTATGTTTCATCAGGGTGTATCTACTAACGTAGAATGACACTGTGTCTTTTCCAGTACTCCCTTGTTCCCCACCCCAGGAAGCTGTGTCAAGGGAGTCTCTGACTCAAGACCAAATTAGAGTCAAATTGCACACAGCTCTGACTTCCTTCGGCAACACAGGCTAACAGTTTAACAAGGATGGCCCTGCTTGGAGCATTGCAGGTAAGCCCAAACTGAGTCCCGTTTCCAGGGTTTCATTTTCAGGAGTTTCTGTAACTCCACAGCCATCTCTGTTTATCTGTTTTCTCTGGAACAGGTAGTTACATTTGACATATCCGTCACTTCTTATTCTTCCATTCACCACCATGTTCTTGCTCTCTGCATTCCCCAGTTCTTTGCCTCAGGTCTGAGCAAATTGTGCAGTCAGCTGGATAATGCTTCATGTCCAGCAAGGGGCTTGTCACAGCAGCCCAGGGGACTGTAGAGTAAGTGGAGGCTTCATAAAGTCACAGAAAATGGAATTAAAAGACATGTATTTCACTGCAATTTGTCAAAATATGTGCATAGTTCTTCATAATGCATGCATTTTCCATGAACTTTTTGATGATCCCATGTTGACCTAAGAAGGGGCTGCCACAACCTGAGGGAACAGGATAAGGGGAAGATGAGGAGGAATGAATGGCCAGCATGAGCAGTAAAGTTGCAAAGAGCATCCTAACATCTGGGATGTGCACACTTCAGTGGCCAGCAGGTATGACTTTCAGTTTAATTCGAGCATTTTTAGAGAAAGCTATTTTTTTGTGATCATCACTCTTCTTCTTAACTGGGTAATTCAAGGAGCTGATATGCTTGTGTGAACGCTTGTGCATGTGTGTGAAAACACTGTCATCAGCCTGTGGTTGTATATGGCTCTGCGTTTGAGAGGGAGGAGTGGTCTGATGAACTTTTAGTCCATCAATGATTTAGCTTCAAGTTTGTAGCAACCAGCAGTTTTCTATTGAAGCAGGCTTTTTGGGTTCTGTCCATGGAAAAACATTTCTTTTCTCACAAGTGCAGCAGCTAAGGTGTTCTGCAGCAGGGTTCCAGTTTGTTTCAAGGAGAAAAGGACCCTAGGAGCTCTGACAAAGCTTAATATTCTTTTCTTTTCACTTAAAATGTTCTACCAGATATGTTATGTACATTTTTAACTCACCAATCAAGTAACATGTGTTAACCACCACTTTCTATGAGAAATAATTAAATCAAGTGATACCAGATATCAATAAGGGAGAAAGAATTTTCAGGCCCATTTAGGCTGGTTTGAGTGGACAATTAGAATCTCAAAAAGTGAGTCATAGGAACTTTATGAATATGTGAAAAATGAAGTGGTTAAAATACCCTCAATATTGTTCTAGTCCCTCACACAGTAAGGGAACCTGTAAGTATGAATTTTGTAGTACTTGGAGCCCATGCAACTAAATTGTGAGTTTTTATGGGTAAGTGAGCCAGAACTCCTTTGCAAGGCTGAATGGTATATTTCTGCAGTCTGAGGGCTCAAAGAAGGGGAGCACTGAGTATGTCTTGGCAATGATTTTTTTTAAAGATTTATTTTATTTTTATTACAAAGTCAGATATACAGAGAGGAGGAGAGACAGAGAGGAAGATCTTCCACCTGATGATTCACTCCTCAAGTGAGCACAACGGCCGGTGCTATGCCGATCCAGAGCCAGGAGCCAGAAGCTTCTTCTGGGTCTCCCACACAGGTGCAGGGTCCCAAGGCTTTGGGTCGTCATCGACTGCTTTCCCAGGCCACAAGCAGGGAGTTGGAAGGGAAGTGGAGCTGCCAGGATTAGAACCGGCACCCATATGGGATCCCGGTGCGTTCAAGGCAAGGACTTTTAGCCATTGGCAATGATTCTTAACACACATCAATTATAAAATCAGTGTTCAATGAGAAAACCATGGCAGGCTTTGTGGTTAGAGTTCATAGAGGAAGAAAGGATTAATACCATTTGGACTTACATATGCAATCTCCTAAAAATCCTTTACTGATTATGGGCTATGTGCAGACCCTGTTAATGGCATTGGCATCTAAGGTTGAATAAAGTCAGCAAGGCCAGGCTTTCAATAGTGTTGGTTGATGTTTGCATAGGGTTGATTATGTGCCAAATACTCTTACAGATGTTTCACACATATTAACTCATTTAATCTTCACCAAACCCTGCGGGCAAGCTGCTACTACTATTTGCACTTACAGATGAGGAAACTGGGCTACAGACAAATTAAATGGGCTTCCTCCAACAACACAGAGCTAGTACTCAAACCCAGTGTGGCTCCTGAGGTTGGGGTCCCAATTACTGGGCTGTTCCATTTCTCGGGGAGTTCATCCTTGGAAGTATGGGAACTCAGATCATGAACACATACACAGGCACATACTTACAAGTAAAATGACTAGCAATGAAAGTGCTCCGAAGAAAGTAGCAGAAAGAAGTGTTTTTCAGATGGCTCACCAGGATGTTCTGATCCATGCTGATCATTTAAGACAGATCCCTTTGGGCATATTTGCATATGAAAAAGCTGGATTGCTTTTGTGGGAGATACCATAAAAATAATCACAAGAAGCTATTTATTGTCTCTTATCACTGGAGACTGCAAGTTCAAGATCATGGTGTTGCTAAGGTTGACTGCTGTTGTTTGGTTTGTTTTAGAAACCCAGGAGTTTCTATTCACCTGTCAGTGCAGCCTGGTGGACTGTCCCAGTCCACCACATGCAGAAGAAGGGAGCAGCCCCAATCACCTGTGTATAGGGGTTTTTAAAGCAATGATCATCCAATCAACTAAGAGAACACTGGTACATGATCCAAATCATTCAATCGACTGAGCTTACATCAATGCACCACACAAATGATCCAATTACCTGCAGGGAACACAGATACTGAGTTTAAGCATCATGCACTTTATTTAATTTTTAAAGATTTATTTATTTATTTATTGGAAAGTTAGATATACAGAGAGGAGGAGAGACAGAGAGCAAGATCTTCCGTCCAATGATTCACTCCCCAAGTGAGTGCAACGGCCGGTGCTGTGCCAGTGCTGTGCCAGGAGCCAGGAACTTCTTCTGGGTCTCCCACACGGGTGCAGGGTCCCAAAGCTTTGGGCCATCCTTGACTGCTTTCCCAGGCCACAAGCAGGGAGTTGGAAAGGAAGTGGAGCTGCCGGAATTAGAACCGGCACCCATATGGGATCCTGGGACGTGCAAGGCGAGGACTTTAGCTGCTAGGCTATCGTGCCCGGCCCCAGCATCATGCACTTTAAACTGTCCAATCAGCAAGAGTCACATCCCACCTAGTAATGAACAACAGAACCAGGCAAACAGGTCCTCCCGAGTCCATTTACAGAAAACAATTTGGGAGAATCAGCTCACTGCCTGAGATGTAAAAGAAAAGCAAAACCTCATCCTGGAATGAGATATTGCCTTGTGATAAGCATTCCCACTCCCCTTTCAGGACTTTCTAAGAGTGCAAGGGTATGGTAAATGTCAAGTTATGTACACATTCCAGAAATGTTTCAGAAGACCTAATCTTACTGTCACCATTTTCTATCATCTGGACTGTCATATTCCTACTGGAGTTTAGTTACAGAGTCTAATCTTGGACTCATCCATGTCTAGAGGGTCATACCTAGTGGAAATGACCATCATTTTTTTACAGAATACAGTGAAGCCCAGCAGGATCAGGGCAACAGGTCTGGCTAGGGCAGTAACGCAAGAGAGTTAACCACAGCAACAGGGAGAGTAGATTTTTAGGAGGTTTGGATCAGTTTTAAGCAGGTACTGGTCTGGCATCAGTTTCCGGATGGCCCCCTGTCCACGTGGTTCCAGGGTGGAATCCTTCTTCAGTTGGCTGTTATGTTTCCAACGTTGCTTCCTAGCTATCTTGACAGCTGTGGGCATCATCATGATGATGGCAAAAGGTGCCTCACCAGGCCTCTAGGCTGGGCAGTTGTTGTTGTAGGCTCCAAACCAGATCTGGCTCGAAGAGCAACTGTCCATTGTTTCCAGACTGTGGGTGTGATGAGTGGACACCTCACACCAGTGGGTGCGTGTTATTAAGAAACTGTTGGAGGGCTTGGAGAGACTGGAGAAACTATGTTTAGTTTTACCAGTAACACTTGCTTCTGTCCAAAATTTTGGTAACAAGGGAGGTCATCAGCCATGCAAGATTTCAAACAAAGGGAGTCTCTTTACATAAGGAGTACAATGAACTCTCAACAAGACAATGGGCAATAGGCTCACCCAATGATCTCCAATTTCTATAACCAATTGAATTGACTCATCTGGGTTATGAAAGCTGGCACACTGTTTGACCCCATACCTAGTGGTAGGCCAGATTGGGAAATTATTTCATGAAGTTATATTTTTACTACTATCTGAGCAGTTTCATGCTTGGTGGGAAATATTTCCACCCAGCCTGAGAAGGTGTCCACTAACATTACTAAGTATTTACAGTCCCAGGCCTAACCTTTGTAATGTCAAATTCCCATAGTTCTCTAGGATTTGTTTCTGTGCTGAGGGTCCCAATGTAATCTGGTGCATTTCCTTGCTGATTTACCTGTTGACAGGCTTCATAGCAAGCCATTACTAAATTCATCATCTGATTTAGCTCTGGGATGAAATAAACTCTCCTAAGTCACCAAGTCATCTTGGTGACATTCGAATGGGTTCTCCTGTGCACTTGCCTGATCAATTTTCAACCTAGAGTTCTGGAAAAGAGCTTGTGCTGGAGGATTTTCCATCATGACGGCAAGTTCTGCAGTGAGAGAGTCTTCTACTTTTGGGTCGCTGGCACTGTAGCTGGGCCTGGTGTGTAACTGGTAGCACAGTAAGGGGCAGACCTTTGAAGTTCCCCACTGGTTTTAGGGCAACTTCTCCAGCTGCTAGATCCACCATCTGGTTTCCAACCACATAGAGGCTATTTCCTTTTTTGGTGGCCCTTGCAGCGTATAATAGGCAGCTTCTGGGGTAGCCAGAGGGCTTCCATCAAGTTCAATATCTCAGGAATGTTTTTAAGTTGTTTTCTTTTTGAGGTTAGTCATCCTCTGTCCTGATGCAGATACCCATGCACATGGGTGGTGGTGAAGACATAACGGCTGTTAGTGTAAGTGTTGGCCCCTTTCCCTTCTGATTATCTCTAGGCCTGGTTCAGAGCAATTAGCTCAGCCGAGTGGAAAGCACCATGGTCTAAGGGCTTGTGTCCAGTTTCTTGTTAACGACTTCTTCTCCCACATACCTGCCTCTTTTGCATGAAACTGCTCAATCCAGTCAAATCCAGACTGCTTTTAAATGGCTGCTCCATGTGTTTCTTCTAGCTTCTGATGGTTGGCTGGCAATGTTTAGTATTCCTTGGCTTGTATAAGCATTGCCTTTATCTCCACCTTCATCTTCATTTGGCATCTTCCTTGTATGTGCATGGCTGTTTCCAAATTCTCCCCTTTTATAAGGACACCAAGTTATACTGGGTTGGCAGTCACCCTTCTCCAGTATGACCTCATCTTAATTAATTATATTTGCAATCCTATGTCCAAATAAAGTTATAGTCTGAGATACTGGTGTTTAAGACTGCAGGTTGTAAATTTTTGAAGGACAAAATCCAGTCTATAATAAGAACCTAAACAAAATGGTGCCACTGATGTCCCAGAGGCATTCATCTTAAGTCTTGATTTTGGTAGAATCGCCTAAGGGAAATGAACTGAAAGAGTTATCTTTGCACAGAAAGGCCATAGTTGAATGAATGAATAATTAGCTTTGTCTTTGAAGTAGAGATGATGGATTTACCAGGGGTCTGAACTTGGGATGTTGTTTCAGCTGGCCTGTAGATATGCTGAGTCAGCCACATTTCCCTCCTCAGTTCTCTTTGCACACACCAATCATCACCTAAGAGAGCAGGGCCCAGTGCTAAGGAGATAGTCTAAGCGGTGAGTGGATCACAGGAATCAAATGCTTAGCTTAGTATCCATTAGACCTGACTCTTCCTAGTTGGTCTGGTGGAAGGGAAGAAAGCAGTGCAAAAGTCAACACTGTGACACGGCAGGTGAGGTCATCACCTGCTTGATTGGCACCCCACATCAGAGCACCCGTTCAACTTTTGAATGCTCTGCAACCAACTCAGTCCAGGGTTTTAGCAATGTGTCTGGAAAGATAGTGAAATATAATCCTAGTACTTGCACCCCTGCTACTTATGTGGGAGGCCCAAATGGGGTTCTTGCCTCCTGGCTTTAACCTGGCTTAGCCCTGGCCATTGTGGCCATTTGGGGAGTAAACTGGAAGATGAAAGATTTCTCTCTCTCTCTCTCTCTCTCTCTCTCTCTCTCTGTTAGCTTGCCTTTTGAAACAAATGAACCAATAACTTAAAAAGCAGCAGTCCAAATCTAGGGGTTTGTGAGTGAGGCTGTGTAGGAATAGTGACATGTCTGATATGACTGTTGAGTCTGGCCTTACCCTTATGTTTTGGCCAATTTGTGCTGCTGTAACAAGATACCCAAAGGTGAGTAATTCATAGAGATTTATTTCTCACAGCTCTGGAGGCTGAGAAATCCAAACGGAGGCATCTGCAGGTGTGAGGATTTGGTCTGTGCTGCCATTGCTGACACCTCTAGAAGGGATGAACACATAGTGGAGGAGGTGAGCTCACCTCCTCAAGTTCTTTTTAAAGGCACTAACCCCATCCATGAGAGCAAAGCCCTCATGGCTAAATCATATATTAAAGGCTCTGCCTCTTAATATTCCTGCATTGGAGATTAGGGTTCAGTATAAATTTGGGGAAGACAGACATTCAAACCATAGCAACCTATTAGCATTGTTAATCTACTTATTAACTGTAGTCTAGCTTGCAAGTAAACACGGGTGTAGCAAATTTGAAGACAGGGGTTCAGATGAAAAGTTGGGCAAATGTATTCAAGTGCAGCACTTACCAATGCTGGCTGCACATTGGAATTAGCAGAATCAGAAATACTGATGCCTGGATTCCACTCACAGAGATTTTGATTTAATTGGTGTGGAGGACGATCTGGTCTCACTGAAGTGCAACAAACAGCCAAGGTGCATCACTTTAATGTGAGAGTCTTAAAAGAAGGTCATTATCAACCCTGAGGAGTCTGTACAGGTTGAAAAGTTAAACTGTGTGACAGTGAGTTTGATTTTTGGTAGCCTTGAGGTATGTGTGGCTAGAGAGAGGGTAGTCAAGGCACTTTTTGTCAATTACATTCTCTAGTGTGTGAGCTGATGGTAGCTTTTGGGTTACTCATTCCTGGAGCAGTGTCCTGTAATATATCCCTGTATTACATGGTTTCCCCTCCACCACTGTTTACGAGCCCATTAATTCCCTAGATCAGCTTTTAGGAGATTCTGAAGCTCTGGGGGTTTTGATACTGAGTGGAAGTATCTTTTGGGAGGGGTGGGATATGAAGGAATGGCAGATTATAGTGGCAGGAAAAGCAGCAGGTGTTTCTGTGGCTGACTCATTTGACAAGCAGATGTTTTCAGCAGGGGCTTCTTGAGTAGCCGAAGTAAGTAATGGAGACTAATCAACACATGCATCTTGCGAGGAAAGTCCCACTTCACATTGGTCTCTTGAATCACAGTTGTCCGGCTGATTAGAATTAGCTTCCCATGTAAACAGAATTTGATTTGGTGATGAGAATTGACTAAGAAGAGCCAGAATCCTACAAGGGTGAGAAGGTAGAAAGAGGAGGAACAGGGGAACCAGATTTGCCTCTGCCTTTAATTAGCATCTTCTTTGGAACTATGAAGAAGGGATGCTTGGAACATTAATTAAATTTGCAGCCAATGCTATACAGGGCTGCCTTCCAAAGGCTAATGAGACCTCAGAGTAATGCACAAGAGTTAAGGGAGGAATCAAATAAGGTTTCACTGCAGAAAGCATCCTGTCCAAGCTGGAAGCACTGGACCCGGAGAATACAGGTCCTCACCCAGTGGCCTGTGCCTGAAACAGTCCAAGAGATGATGTCGGATGGAGATGACAACAAAATCCTGTTTCTGGAGGACTTTCATTTACAATATCTCTGTGTTTTTATTTAAAGAAATGTCCTTATTTTATCCTTTAAAGTTATCTTTTAGTGGAATACAAGCAGTGGTTCTCCAAGGGTGGTCCCTGGACCAGCAGCATTCTGGTATCCAGAGTTCAACAGGTGATCTTAGGCTCAACCAAGTCAGAGAACCTTTGTAACAAGGACTCATGCCAGGCACCAAAGAAATTAGGTCTTCTGTGTGGGATAGCTCCTTCCCCACAAAGTGACTGAACATTTGTGTTATAATGGCTCAAAGAGTTTCATGTCCCTTGAAATTGTGCCTAAGTTATTCCAGCTCTGTTCTGCTCATAGGATCTTGGCCTAGAAGGTTGAATGCAGGAACAGATGGTTGATGTGTTCTGGCTTCGTTTAAAGTCATGGCCGAGTCAGCTTTGAAAGTGAGGGCTACAAGGGGTTCAGAGATGACCTTGTCCTAGCCTCCCCATTTTCAGAGGAGGCTGCAGAGAAGAAATGTCTTGTCTCTAGTCACTCGTGACCATAAAAGGATTTACCTGGTACTATTAGGGGAAATTAGTAGGGCCAGGCTGGGACAGGAATCTCTAGATTTCTGGTCTGAAGGCTCCTTTCCCTGCCAGAAGGAAACCCATATTTCAGATAGTTGATGTAGACTTTGTGGGGATCTCTGTCTTTATTCCGTATGGTCTGCAGCTAATTTACTGTCTGATAAGAGATGGGAAACAGGGTAGATCCACTCTGCGTAGGCTCTGAACTTGGCAATTCACCACAGATCTTAGTGTATAGCTTGTCACTGTATAATTACTGATCATTTACTATGTGCCAGGTGTTGTAAGAGTTACATAGATATCTGAGGTTCAGATTCTGCCATGAAAACATTTAATTAATTGGCTGCTCATCTCATTTATTACCCATGCCAGGCCATCTTTTGACAGCTGAAGGCAGTGTTGATATCTACTCTGGGATGACGGATATAAACCAGGGCTCCACTGAGCAAACTGGGATGTGTTTTTACCTTGTTTATAAACAAATGAGAGAGGCTAAAAATACAGCATCCATAGTTGGCTGCAGAGAGTGTCTGAATAAAGTGTGCATATATAATGGAAGATGCGCAAAACATTGTGAAAACATGAAGGAGGAAAGGGTCAGGACAGGTTTCCTAGAAAAGAGAGCACTTGATTTGGACTTTTCAGTTTGGATGAGATTTTAAAACTGGCATGTGTGTGCATGCATGTTACACAAAATGACAATGAAGTTAACATTAAGATTTGGGGGACAGAATCTGTTGCAGTGCTAAGTTAAGATGTTGCTTGGCGCACCCATGTCCAATGTAGGAGTGCCTACATTTGAATAATAGTTCTGCTTTGATTCCCACTTCCTGCCAATGTAGACCTTAGGGAGCAGCAGTCATGGCTCAAGGGGTTGGGTCAGTGCCACCCATGTACGAACCCAGTATTGAGTTCTTAGCAATGAGCTTCAGCCTGGTCTAGCGCTGGCTGTTGAGGACAATTACGGAGTGAACCAGGGGATTAGAGATCTCTCTAGCTGTGTCTTTGTCCACGTCTACCTCTCTGTCTCTTTTCCTTTCAAATAAGATTAACAAAAAACATGGAATGTGTCAAGAGGGTGATGATTTCCTCATGTAGCTGGGGGTCAGCGGGTCATCAGTGTGTGGGGTGTGACAATAGAAGGAGGTGAGGAAAAGGAGAGTGATGGGAGAGGTCACTGAGGGCTAAAATGTAGAGGAAACAGCTGGATATGAGCAATTTCCTCCAATGCATGTAGCTCAATGACTGCAAATTAATAGTACCAAGTGTTTCCTTTAGGTTTAACTTATTTCACGGATTTGTTAATGCTCACTCTTAGTTGGCCTCTGTTAATGGCTGTAAATTGGAAGAACAGGGTCTATTTTATGCAGCTGGGCTCTATGTAGCATATGCTCATTAATTCTTTATTCTTAAACACATTTTTAAAATTCAAAGCACTGTGATAGCATATACCTCTGGGTTACAATAAGACACCTCAATATATATGAGACACCTCAACCTATGTATACTGATTACATTGGAGTACTGAATCTATGTCCCCACCACATATACTACGTTTGGAAATTCCAGGTTCCTCTTTTCCAGCCATTCACAAAGTACATTATAAACCACTGTGAAGTATATTCACTCCCACATTGAAACACACATTTATTTTTCAAAGATTTATTTATATTTATTTGAAAAGCAGATTTACAGAGAGAGGGAGAGACACACAGAGAAAGATCTTCCATTCTCTGATTCACTGCTCAAGTGCCTGCAACTGTCAGAGCTCAGACAATCTGATGCTAGGAGACAGGAACATCTTTCCTGGTCTCCCACAGAAACATAAATTTAAAATCCTCCTGATTGTCTCTCCATCCTGGCACTCAACACGCGCACAGCAGGGCTGGACAAATGAGCTAACCAGAAAGCTTGCTTATTAGAAGTTCCTTAAGGAGTATTATTTTTATGGTGAAATTCATCCCCACTCCCAACAAGTTGTGACATTAGTTTGAAAATGTTTTCTGTGGAAGTTTTCTACAAAGGTTCTCTATTTTGATAGATGTGCCTTCTGATAAAGAAATAGGAAGCAAAAAAAAAAAAGAAATTTTAAGATTCCTTCTATTCTCTGATGATTTCCACTCTCCTGTCCATCTGTTCCTGTCAACACTAACAATGTCCTCCACTGGTTCTCCACCGGCTGGTCCCAGTGTTTCAGCCTGCATCTTTCTTGACCTATCAGAAGTATGATTGATCACATGTCTTTCACTGGGCTTTATACCACTGCATTCTCTAATTACTTTCTGCTCTCCTTGATGTTGGCTTTTCTCACTGTTCCTTTTGGTTTTCCTCTTTCCTTCATATTGGAATGCCCCAGTCCTTGGACATCTTCTCTTAAACATTTGCACTTGCTTCCTTAGTGATTTTATCAGTCTGAAGAATTTATTTGAAAGACAGAGAGACAGAGACAGACACAGAATTGTCCATTCACTGCTTCGCTCCTCAAATGCCTGCAACAGTCAGGCTGGGACCAGGCTGAAGCCAGGAACCTGAACTTTAATCTGTATCACCCACCTGGGTGGCAGGAACCCAAGTTCTTGAGCCATCACCTGCTGCCCAGGATGCACATTAGCAGGAAACTGGAATCACAAGCCAGTTAAAGGAACTAGGATTTTACCTCAGGGACTCCAACAAGGGATGTGGACGTCCTAATTTGAAACACAACTGCTGCACCCAATGCCCATACCTTAAATGTTGAAATACCATGGTGATTCTTGATGTCTTCCCAGAATGCTACATTCCACGGTCAACCATGAACATCCCATTTTCTACATTTCTAGTTCTTCCTTACTGTACTCCCTTTCTCTATAGCAATAATAATGCTCTAATAAAGTGTATCATCTATTTACTTTTGTTTTTGTTGTAATCCCTCTCCCTCTACCCGAGTCTAGTCTACAAGGGTGAAAATTTCTGTCTGTGGTACAATAGTGTATGCCAAGGGCCTAGAACTGTGCCTGGCATCAATGGTCATTCAACAAATATTTGCGAATGAGTGATGTTCAGTGAATTCTAACCAATAAAATTAATGCAGTATGAAACATGATCAGTGGTCAGTACTGAAAATAGGCCATCTTGACAGCTCCGGTGTTCACTGTTCTGCAAAATAATAGAGCTCCTACAAAGTGTTTATTATTTCCAATTTCCTACAGCTATTCACAAGAGTCGAGTGTTCGGTGACCTATTTCTGACCTGTACTTGATGAACTCAGCTTTGGGATCCCAAGGGAAGGCAATGAGCTATAACATATAGAAGTCTGTTGAGCCGTATGAAGTTCTGTAATATTTATGAAGACTGGTGTTCCATTTCTATGAAGTTATTATTCACTATATTTATATATGTATTTTCTCATACTATGCTAATGTTAATAGGCATTGCAGGTTAAGCTCAGTTGACATCTTAACAGCTGATCCATTACCCTCTGGTACAGTCAACATAATTTGGTAATGCAGACAGCAGTTGAACAATAGCAGGCATTGTGGTAGGAAGGAAAAGGGGCATTTAGAAGAGCAAAGATATAAATTCCTTTTGTTACCACTGACTGAACTTGGAGGTCAGGTCAGGTCAGGTCATGTTTTATTGCTCTTGGCTAAAGGCCAGTTCAAGATTTACAGAGCAAGGAAGAAGCATGAGTTACAGGGTTGTCTGGAGAGAGGCATGAAACTGGTTAGTGTGTCAGAAGTGATTTTTATAAGAGGGCTCACCAGGCTACTCCATCATTGTCATTTTTACTTCGAAATTGTAAAAATGCGTATTTTAGTCTTTCAGTCGATTCACTGAAGAGAATCCAGCCAGAGTTATGGAAAAGCACAGAGGAGAAAAAAAACATTACCCATTGAAAACTTCTATTGGGATTTCATCATATTTCCCTCTCAACTTTTTACTTCATTCATATGAGACATAATCAGCCATAGGCCTCCCAGCTGGTGACATGGCACAGGCAGGGAGCAGGCCCACTGCTTGCACGGCTCTGTGGAGCAGGCCCATCGATAGCACAAAGGCCTGACTTTGGTCCTAGCTGGGATCTGGAACCACAAAAAAGCAGCACATTGGAGTTCCATTGCACTTAAGACCAGTGTTCTGGATGAAATCACACAATGTGTAGGTTTGGATTGTTCCTGCTCAAAGTTGAAGTATGTGGTGTGTTTCAATATCCTCCCATTTTCAGTTGTGTCCAAACAAGTTTGCCATTTAATCTGGAGGCTATAGAGTAGTTCTCTGAGTCCCTTGTACTGCTATTTGGAAAATATGATGTGGGTAGTTTTCACAGAGTTGTAATTGGTCTGAGGAAAAAAAAGGTGGTGATCTGGGGTAAGTGCTTGTATAAGTAATATGTGTTGTGGTGATTTTAACTTTAATTTTGCTCAAGGTCCCTAGAGTCCACTGAAGTTTATCTTATTTATATTAGAAAATTATGGTATTTAATGGTGACTTTATTGTAACAGTTGTATCATATATCATCATTTTAAGTATCTTGGCACAACTTAGACAAATGGCCTGAAATCCAAGAGTTGACCTTAATATTTTCCAAAATGCTGTCTGATTTTTGACTATTGTCTGCTCCTTTTTCACTTTGCCTACAGCCCAGGGATGTAAAGTATCCTACATCAAATCCTCACTAATTGAGAGCTAATTGTTGAGGTCATGGTGAATCCAGGGGGCATCAAAATTACGTGATTTAAACATGTGATTCTCTTGGTAAACAATTTAGAGAAATTAAACTTCTGACAGATTGAGGGAAATCTGTAATGCATGGTAGAAGGCCAAGATGATGAATAGCAATTGTAAGTTCAGCCTTGGGTCCAGCACCATAGCTTTTCCCACTAGCCCTTATCTTACATCTTTTATTAGAGATTGCAGGTGGTCACCATCTTGGAGTGTTATGGACAGAGGTGGCTGCCATCTTGAAGAGTCTTCCTGGGAAGAAGCACGTGTAGGTGGTGCAAAGTGTTGACTGCAGCAGATGCTCTTTTGTGCTCTGTGTCACATCTACTTGGGCCATTTGACTTTGACTGGAGTGGACAGTTTCTAGGCTTGATGCCAACCTTGAAGCGTAACCATTGGGAGTTTCTCAGTGGTTTCGCCTTAGGCCTTTACTAGAAAGGTCAGGCGCTTGCGCACTCTGCCCAGAGGTACAAGAGCGTCAGCTCTCCTGATGATGGGAGTTGATAGGAACTGACCCATCCTCTGTCTTTTCGAAGGATAATTCTAAGATAGTGTTCTACATGGATTGTGTGATGAAATTATTTTTCCATTTTAAAAATTATTTTACGGTACAGTTCCATAGGCAGAGATTTTCTTACACTCTCCTCAAGTCCCCTCTCCACTGATTTCCCCTTCATTATTACAACAGTGTAGTTCTTTATAAACAGCCCATCATTCTGGTATGTAAGTGTATCTTGACATGGCAGGTACAGACAATGGCAGAGTCCAGCATCCTCTTGTCAAGATATAGTTCATAGTTTCATTGGGAGTTCATCTTTGATCTGGAAGTAGAGATGCATACTGCATTGTATCTTCACATCTGGGTAGGTAGTTCCCATTGCACAGTTACTATATATCACCTTAAATGGAAAGCCACAAAACAAAATCAACAATAGGACAAAAGTTAAAAATTTTACAATGTTGTGAAGTTAAATAACATGCTACTGAATGACTAATGTGTTGCTGATGAAATGAAAATCAAGAACCTTCTTGAAGAAAATGATGATACTGTATGATCTATGGTCAATGAAGAATTTAATATGAGAAAAAAAACTGTTTTGATAAATGAAAATTAAAATATAAACCTCAAAATCCATGGGATAGTTTCCATTGATCTTTCTTGGTAAGATGTGTCTCATATACACAACAGATAGATGGATTTTGTTCTTTGATCCAATTCACTAATCTGTGACATTTGATTGATGAGCTTAAACCATTTATATACAGCATTAAAATGAATAGGTGGTAATTTGGTCCTGTCTTTTTTTATCAATGGGTTGTTCATTTTTTCATTTAGTTTTATGTTGTTTTACTGGGATGTTCTCCACATTTGCTTTTGGTTTTGGTAGGTGCTATTCCATTTTATGTCGTAGTGAAGATTGCTTTTGTTCAACCCTATTGGGAGTTCTATGCCCCTCCTGGATGTTGTTTCCCAATTCTTCCTCTAGATTAGGGAAGTTTTTGTTTATTATTTAATTGAATACATTTTAAACCCAGCTTCTCTTGCTGCATTTTCTGGAACTCCCATAACTCTTATATTTGGCTTTTTAATAGTGTCTCTTAATTGTTGAACACTTTTTTAGCTTGACCCAGTTCTGCTTCCAGCTTTTTGATTGTTTTCCCATTGTGGCAACAAATATCTTCCAATTCTGAGATTATTTCTTTTGCCTCATTCATTCTATTGTTGAGGCTTTCCACTGAATTTTAATTTGCTCCAATGTGTCCCTCATTTCTAATAATTCTGCTTCAGTGTTGCTATTTCCTATGTGACATATTTCTTAAATTCCTTGAACACCTGTATGTGCTTTTCATTGTTGATAAGCTTTATAGTTTTCTGATTCTGTATCCTCCATTTCCTTGATGAATTCCTCAGTTAACTCTGAGGTTGGCATAGGGTTTTGCTCCTTTGCAGGGGCGTCTTCAGTAATATTCATTGTGCCTTTGTCTCTTCTTTTGCTCTTGGTCATTGTACTTCTGGTTAGCAGATTCTTCTCCTTAGGGCAGGTTTCTAAGCTGTGTCACCCACAGGACTACAGTTCAATTTTACTCATTGCGGTTGGTAACTGGTTCTTTGTTTGCAATCAGTTGTGCCACTCCCTCCAGTGGGTTTCAGGTCTGGCCTCTTGTGCTAGGTTTCCACCACAGTCTCTGTAGCCCCAGCTCTTGGCTCACAGCTCTCTGCCTCCTATGATCCTGTGCCAGGCTTCCCCCTTGTCTGTACAACCTTTCTGTCACTTCTGGTTCAAGTAGTTCCCAGGATTAAGGAGACACCAGGTGTCCTAAATAACTGGGTTGTTGGTGGTACTGCTCTTGTTGGAACCTCTTGGTTATTAGGTCTGAGGGTCATCTAGACCTATTTTGACCTGTAGCATGCCAATGTTGGTACTGTTTTCCCTGTGGGACTAGTGCAATTCACTGAGAAGATGGAAGTAAATTCACTTCCAACTAAGACTATGTGCAGCTTACTGTTGTCTCTCCAGTCTCAAAGCCTTTGCCACACTGTATGAAATGGTACCTGTGCCACTGGTGGAATTTTGGATCTGTTGGATCAGGTTTGGGGACTACCTGGACCTATTTTGGGTGGAATCTGTAGGATGCCACATCAATACTATTTTCCCTGTGGGACCAGTGCAATGCACTGAGCCTGAAATGAGTTTACTCCTAGCTTCACACATGTACAGCTTGCTATTGTACTTTCAGTCACACAGCCATTGCCTCACTATACAAAATGGCACCTGATGTGGCTCTGGTGGTGGTCTGGGCTGTGAAATCCACTCTGTTCCTGCACTGCCTTGCTTGGGGTCTGCTCTTCTGTCTCTGTTCCTAATCGGATCACACAAATCAGCAGGATGCCTGGGTTCACTTCCTGATCTTTTGGTGAACTCCCCTTCCCACCTTGTTGCTGCTGGTGGAGCTTGGATCACCACTTATTGACTGCTGCTGGGGTATCTGGTCACTGCAAAACCACTCCATTGTCTCCATGGCTTCTCTGTGTCTGTCAGTCTCCAGGTGCCCCTCTGCTGCCAGCCTGTTCTCTCCTGTTTCCTGGAATCTGTTGTCTCTGCTTCACCCTGGTAAATGAGTTTCCAGAGTTCTGTTTACATGTGTGCTTGCCCAATTCTGCCATCTTGATTCTCCTAATGAAATTATTTTGAGAGGAAAAGACAGAGAAAGAAATATTCCATCTTCTGGTTCATTCCCCTAATGATTGGGATTCTTATTCAGCTGCATCAACTGGGACTGGACAAGGCAAAGCCAGGAGACAGGAACTTCAACCAGGTCTCCTATGTAGGGTGTAAGGTCCTCTTGGACTATCTTCCACTGCTTTTCTCAGGCCATTAACAGATAGCTGAATAAGAAGTGAATCCTCTAGCATATGAACCAGTGCCTGTATATGCAACATTGAATAACAGGATTTAGCAGCTGTGCCACAATACCAGGCCACTCAATAACGAAGGCTTGATTGGCTCTTCATCTTTCTTTAACTTATTCCCTCACTCCCTGATTCCTACTTCCAGAAATCACATCTAAATGAAATATTTTAGCAACAGTGTTTTCAAAATCAATCTGCAGAGGAGCCGATTTTCTAGATCTAAGCATGATTTTTCTTCGTTATTATCCATCTGTTTGTTCTTTCCTTTTCCTCCCCCCACCCCCGGACTTTCAAAGATTCAGCCAACTTTCGGGCTGTCTTTTATTTCAGGCTTTTTTGATGATTTCCCCCACTGCTCTGGGGGCGGGGAGGGGCAGGTTATAAGTTCTGCATTATTCTCTGTGGGAACAAAGTTCCCTGTGGTCTGCTCAGAACTGCTGTTTAGTTGACGACATATTCACTTCTGTCTGGGTCTTGCTGCATAGTGCCGAGCTGAAAATTACCCCTCAGCTTGAAGTCATTGGTTTAAGAATTTGGTATTTTCAGAAAAATCATTTCCAATACTGTCTGCTCATTCCCCTTTATACCCAGGTCCTCTCCCTGCATTTCCACATTGTGGATTAGAGTTTGACAGTTACAGCCTACCTTTGTGATCCAGCTCAACATAATAAGTCAATGTTCTTTGCCTTATGTGCTTGAGCCCCTACCTCCTCCCCACAAGCCTCTGTGTTGTGAAATTTTCCACCAATTTTACTATCTGTTCAGTGAGACTTAGCTCAAATTTGTATGCTTAATATAGAAGTGTTTTAATGTGTATGAGTATCAAAATTCTGAGTGTAGGAAAAGAAAGCATCGGTAACTATGTCAGTTAGGATCTTGTAACAAAGAAAGAAATTACACCAAGTAGTTGACCTGAAGGGATGTATCACTGGGGATGAAGTAGTGAAGATGTGAGAAGAGCTCTGAGACTACATGGGAGAGTCCCCTGGAGCTGAAGGGACAACGGAAAAGGTAATATTAGTGGAACATAGTAGGTAGTACCAGTTTGGGGTGGGGGCGTGCAGAATCATTGCAGGGGCTTTCCAGTGAAACCCAAAACTTTGGAGGGAGCCTGAGAGAGAGAGAGAGAGAGAGAGAGAGAGAGAGAGAGAGAGAGAGAGAGAGAGAAAGAAAGAAAGAAAGAAAGAAAGAAAGAAAGAAAGAAAGAAAGAAAGGAATGTTGGTTTTGAGAGAGTGAGCAAGTGTGGGAGAAATACATCGGTTTTCTTTTTTTATCTCCCTAGTTTTTTTTTTTTTTTTTTTTTTTGCTAGGGCCACCCACTGGTTAAATCTAGCCCCAAACCTGGGCAGTGGGCAGCATAATTTGCATTCTTCAGAACACCAGGATTCAAGGCAAAAATGAATAGTAGATTGGAGAAACAATGCACCATGATGGTAATTCCTTTGTTGAGGTCGCCCAGCCGCGGGCGTAGCTAGCTAAAGGGGATGTTTGGCAATTAAAGAGATCCTGAGCAGGAATGCTCCATTCCTGGCAGAATCAAATACCTTCCATACACAGTTCTCTGTGAAAAGGACAAGAAATTGAATCAATAGCCCTCATACTTTAGAATGCTTATAGTTTTGTGAGAGTCAGGCAACTAAATCTATAAAAAACCAAAATGCTATATATATATACATATACCAAAAATATGAAAATACTTTTTAAAAAAGTATGTGTAAAAGGGAATTAGCATATAAACTTGGTGCAAAATATTGAAGTCCATGCATTTTTTTTATAACATGCATTTTCCATGAGCTTTTTCAATGCCCTTTCTACTTATGGATATCAAACCTTTTTGCCCCCAAATAAATGTCTTTTATTTTGTTTTCTACAAATTTTTAAAGTACTCTCATATAAATCCAATAATTTCTGTTAGGTATGCATTTCTAAAATATAAGGAACAGAAGGAGCCATATACTTATTTACATATTGTGATACATTTTTTATAACAGATAATGCATAGTCATGTATTTACAATACATTAAGTACAATGGAAGCACATAGGCAAGAGGTGATATTGGAGGAAGTAGCGTTTAAGTATGAGGAATTAGAAACAGAAAAGTGAAGGGTATGCAAGAGGGGGGGGATGAATCCCGACCAAGGAACAACATATCCTCACCTTGGCTTGACGGAGGAAGAGAGGAAGTGCTGAGGCGGAAGAATGGGTATTGGCAAGAGCAGGGGATACTTCTGGAGATGGAGCTAGGAGGAAGTTTGGCTGAAGTCACACAGGACTTGGTATGCTACCCTGAGGAATTCAGATCTTAACCTAAAGACACTGAATGGAAGCTTACTCCAGGTTACTCCAGGGTTTTAATGAGGGAAATAGCAATCAGATTTTTGGTTTACAGAGACTGCTCCACATTCATGATGAGGAGAGCAGGTAAGAAGCTGTCCAGGAGAAAGAAGGCACTTTTCCAGGTTAACATCGGAAAAGAGAGTCAGAGAAAGTACCAGAGATATCTGAAAAGTTGAAGCAGTGGTGCTTTGATTGGCAATTGATCCACCATGCGGATGCGGGGGAGTGGAGAGGTGCATGTCTCGGCCTCTGAAAGGATGGCAGATAAGAAGCTTGGAAGCCAATGCTGATGTTGCAGTACAGCAAGCTGAGCCACCGGTCGGGATGCTGGTGTCCCATATCAAGGTGCTGTTTAACCAGGTGTTCTGCTTCTAATCCTGCACCCTCCTAATGTACCTAGGAAGGCAGCAGAGGATGGACCACATGCCTGGATCCCTGCCACCCACGTGGGGGACTTGGAGGAAGCTCTTGGTTTTGGCCTGACTCAGCCCTGGCTGTTTTGGGCTTTTTGGGAATGAGCAAGTGAATAGAAAATCTCTCTCTCTCTCTCTCTCTCTCTCTCTCTCTCTCTCTCCCCTTACCTACCTGCCTCTGTCTCTCTCTCTCTGTATGTCTCTCTGTCTCTCCCTCCTCCTCTCTTTGCCTGTCAGTCTTGCAAACAAATATATACAATAAATCTTTTAAAAAATTTGTTTTTCATGATACAGTTCCATAGGCTCAGGGAGCAACAAATCTTAAAAAAAAATGAAGAAGCCAGTCAGTGGACAATGTGGATAGCTAAGGATCCAGGCTGCACACACTTCTTTTGTAAGGGTGAACACTCAGCTTTGTGAGCCAGTGTCTGCGGCAACTACGGAGCTGCAATTCTTTGCTGTGAAAGAAACCAGCAGCAATACGCAAAAACAAGGGGAGGGGGCATAGCTGTTTTCTGGTAGAATTTTATTCACAGAAACCCATCAGCAGACCAGGTTTGACCAGAGAGCCACAGTTTGTATGAGATTCACACGGGAGAAACAGCAGGGCTAAAGGCATGGACGTGTGAGAACGTAAGGTACGTCCTTACAGAGTGAACCTGGGGTCTGCTGAAACCCCGGCACAAATGGAAGTGCCTAGAACATTTCTTACAGGGAGTGTTTCTAGTATAGGACTCCCACTCACTCTGTCAGGCGGGAGAGACAGAAGGCATTTGCCTGGTATGCCAAGGGTTTCTTGATAGTGGGATGGAGAGTCTGGGGTGCAGGGGGTGTTTAGTTGATCCGCGAGCTTGCTGCCATGAAGTCTGCCTACATTCAAGGGGTCCTCAAAAGCTCAGGGGGAATCTGTATTATGAAAAAATGTATGCTTGAATTTAATATAAATGTTTATACCAAAGTAAAAGTAAATTCATCTTTAAGAAGACATTAGTTAAAAAGTTGTTATTTACTTATTCTATCTATCAATCTATACAGACACTGGAAGAGAAAGAGAGAGAGAGAGAGAGAGAGAGCAAGCACTTTTGTTGACTGTTTCACTCCTCAAATTCCCACCATGGCTGAGGCTGGGCCAGTGACAAAGCTGGGAGCTGGGAACTCAATTCAAGCTTTTCATGTGGTTGGCAAGAATCAATTACTGGAGCCATGAGCACTGCTTCCCAGGATGTCCATTAGTGGGAAGCTGAAATCATGAGTTGTGCTTGGATAACTCAGGTGCTCCTGTATGCAACGTATCTTAACCTGACTTTAACTGTTGGACTAGTTGTTTACTCCTAAACTTGTCTTTTAATTTTGTTTTCCATGAACTTTATGCAGTATCTTCATAAATCCAGGGAGCTGAGTCATGGACAATATTTTTTGTTGATCCCCTGGAAGTAGAATCCTTTGAAGGGATACTCAGAGAATTGTAAAAGTACAGTCTTTGATCTCTGTGCCTTTTTATGGAACCTAGCAATTTTATTAGTGTGGCTGCTAAGGACAGTTTCTAACAACTGGACAAAATAGCGTATTGTCAAGGCAAGCAGGCATATGAATAACTTTGATACTATGATTATTATGAAAAGATTTTTAGCATATTTTTGGTAGGAGGAATTATCATATAGTAAAACAGAGATGATTGTGCATGCCCAAATCATGTCATTGTCCTTTTGCTTTGAACACTGAAGGAAACATTTAGCAAATAGAAGTCAACCGTTCTATGCAGCAAAATCCCTTATCATGCTCTGCATCTTGCCGTACTCAGAGGCACTGAGAGAAATAGAACATGCCTCAAGATGGAGCCCTTGAGCCACAAAGCTCTGAAGCAAAGTCAGTAAATTTGTAAACTTTCACAGGCCCGGGAAAAATTTGGAGCTGTTTGTCAAGGATATTTGCAATTCTTTTGAGGAAAGCAGAAGGTGGGGACAAACTGTGGCCTCTGACCCCTAAAGCTTCCTAGAGACCTAGCAAGCCTAAGGGGGGTAAGCTGGTATGGTGGTCGTCTCAGTTGCATTCTGTTAGCTGCCAGGGTTAAGGGGTTAAGGTATGATACGATATAATTTGACATTTAACAAAGTATATAAGGGTGCTTCAAAAATTCATGAAAGTAGAACTAAAAGATAAGCTTATCTGGTGCTAAACTTTTTTTAAAATCCATGCATACAAGGGGTCTTACAAATGGAAAGTGTATATATTATTAAAAAATGCACTTAGATTTCAATTTTTTTTTTTGCACCAAAATTATCTGTTGATTCTGTTTTCCACAGACTTTTTGGAATACCCATATATATTTTCCTCTTAAGTCTATCTTGAATGGTGAAAGCACGATTTTGGGAATTTAGTGCTCTTCTGGCCCTGGTAAACTCTCACTCCTGAACTATAAACACCCGAGCTGAAATACACGGAAGCGTCAGGTAGGACGCTACTGCAATGTCACGATGAATGAGTTGCTCCATTTGGTAGGGCAATTTTCCTTAGACAGGAAAGCAGTCCAGTGAAGAGAGAAGAGCTTTGGCCTTGGCATCTGCCACGTCCAGCACAGGAAGCTATTTCTGCTTGTTTCTAGCTCTATGTCCTGAAGATGGCTTCTTAACCTGGTAATGGTTCTTATATGTTCTTAACTTGGTAATAGCTAGTTCAGGCTCTTGAAGACCAGATGTTATGCATTGAAGTGCTTGGTACTTGCATCAATTAACACAGCATCACACTGGTTTATGCAACCATGCATGCATTTATCAGGGCAAGCATGTGAGAAGGAATGAATCATTGTACATGCTTATAAGGTTATAATCTGCCCTGACTAGATCTACTTCCCTTCCATATCCCTGTTGCCTTGAATACAAACCTGATAATCACCTGACTGGCTCTGGTGAGAAGCCACAGGGAACAAACTCGAAATATCAAGGGTTTGCATGACCTAGGTGAATGGTAGTGTTCACCCAGTCGTCATTGTCATGTTGTCTTCTTCTCCTTCTTCTTCCTCCTCCTCCTCCTTCTTCTAAATATATTTTTTTAATTGGAAAGTCAGATATACAGAGGGAGAGAGACAGAGAGAAAGATCTTCTTTCTACTGGTTCACTCCCCTAGTGGCCACAACGGCCAGAGATTAGCTGATCCGGAGTCAGGAGCTTCTTCTGGGTCTCTCATGCAGGTGCATGGTCCCAAGGTGTTGAGCCATCCTCCACTGCTTTCTTAGGACACAAGCAGGGAGCTGGATGGAAAACAGGGTTGCCAGGATTAGACCTGGAGCCCATATGGGATCCTGGCGAGTGCAAGATGAGGACTTTAGCCACTAGGCTACCACACTGGCCCCCTTCTTTTACAAGTTAACATGCCACTCTGTTGCAACCCCCGCTGTATCAGTTCATTCATCTTGACTATCGCTAAGTGAAAGTTGGAGTCTATCATCTATTGATTACAGCATAGACTTGTTTAGTAACATCCTGTTAATCAGTTAAACTCAGTAGTGTTTTGTATTTAAAATGTTTTCTGCATTTCCCCCTTTCTTGCTGAGGACTCATCTCCACATAGTCTTATCATTCCTTCCTTCATCTTCTTGTCATTCCTCTTACCAATTTCTAACATCCCCAGCCCATATATTTTCTCTTTTCTGTGTTTCCTCCTCTTTCTGTTTCCTCGCATGCACACGCTTTCTCTCTGCCTTCCTTTTCACCAAGTTTTTGCTTTTTTTTTTCAACTTTATCCATTCCTCCACACCATCACAAGCACATCCTGCACTTTCTTCCCTCTCTTCACTTAATTGAGTTTCTGCATCTCTCCTGGTGGCATGGGAGTATGAGAGTTCTGGGAGATGGATGGTACTAGGTATTAAGTGTCTGTTTAGCTGAAGCCACATCCTGGGAGTGTCTGTCTCATACAGAATACTACAACACAGAATACTGGGGTCCCAAGAAGTGACAATCGTGGATCTAGATCTATAGGTTTATAAATTCCCTTTGCAGCTGCAGCTGTGAATTTAGATCATGTCCAGTTTTAAATCCAAGTTAAAGGCTCTTTCTTGGAATTGCAGTAACAGAGAAGTCACACAGGTTTTGTAGGGCTAGTGTAGTAGCTTTGACTTCTTTTCTCTCTCTCTCTCTCTCTCTCTCTCTCTCTCTTTCTTTTGGCATACATGCTGCCAAAGCGAGCATTGCTTTTGACTTTTTGAAGGTCAAGATGTCCTTTGAAAATCTGTGACCACTTTTTGGATCTTCTCAGAAAAATACAAATGAGCTCAAAAATAACTGCAGTATTCATGGACCGTGGGGGCTCATTATGAACTCTCTGGGAGCTACAGACTGTGCTGGGTAGTGTTCTAGATTGAAGAGCTATTGGGCAGGTTTTGCAGATCCTGTGGCTTCTGTGCTGGCAGTAAAGACATGAAACTTCCTCTTTCCCACTCTCGTTTCCTGGCTGTTTGAGAATGGGGCTGTTCCAACTGTACAAATGTCCACCTGAGCACTGAATAGAAGGGGGACAGGAAATGTGGATTGACACAGTAGTAACTTTCTACAGCATCCTGCCTTGCTCAGCTCTGGCCTACTATGTACTTTGATAAGGAGTATGGTAAGGATGTCATGGTCTTTGTCCAAACTTTCTGACTCAAAGTAGCTATTTCCATATGACAAATAAATACATGAAGGAAAAAAATCCAATTTATCTACTTTGGGAAATAATTTATTATTGGAATATGAACCCTGAGTACATTTTATTGAATCAGTATGACCCTGTGAGTTAGCCTGTGGTTTTACTTGAACTTCGTTTGCATCCTTGTTGGAGATTTAGTGCTTTATAATTAATTAGTTTCCTTCTTTCTTTCCACCCAGTAAGTCTTCCAAGTTCATAAGCAGAATCAGATTTTCAAGAGCAATTTGTTCCATTTTCTGTTCTGTTAGCCATTGTGTGTAATGACTTTTCTTCTTTGGTGAATTCAATTAACAGGTATTATGAGCAATTTTTTTTTTGGTGTGATTCTGTTTCAAGGGAGAGGGCATTAAAAAGCATAATATAAGACCCTGATTATAACTAGATGTGTGTGTGTGTGTGTGTGTGTGTGTGTGTGTGTGTGGTGGCAGAGGATAATTATTAGGACTAAGAAAGCAGGTTGGCAGAGTCGGAAAAAAAAAAGATGTGGGCAGATGGAAATTCACTGGGTCAGACAGAGCTGTGATGTGCTCAGTTCCAAGAGGGTCTGGTGAAAAGCATTAAGTGGTAGGAAAACTCAGACACTTACGCTGTCGGGTCGAATGCTGCACTGTGACTCCAGACTCATCTGTTGGTGGCAGAGCTTTCCAGAGCTTTCTGACCGGGTGAAGATCTCCAGGGCTCAAACTAAGCAATGCTGGGGAAGACAGAAAGTGACAGCTAATGCCATTCAAAAACTCAGAGAACAATGGAGGAGGAGGCAAAGGAGGAGCAGGTGGGAGGGAAAATTGTCAGTTGTACAGATCACATTAAAAAAAATTTGCCTGTGATAGATTATTCGTGCCTTACCAGGAGGAATGCAATATCCTGGAAATTTTCACAACTGTTCTCAGTTATTATCATGAGAACAATTATGGTTTTCTTCTCATAACTGTCTATCAACGTGGCATGTTGTCCAAGTGAATCAGGTGTGCATAAATCATGATCACAAATTCCATGTCATGTGACTCACTCTGAGTACCAAAAATAGTGTGGAGAAAAACACCTGCACAGCTGTGGAATTTTGGGGATCTGAGACTTTTGAAGAAAGTGGTTTCCAGAAGCTTCCAAACTAAGCTACTGCTGGGAATTTGGTTGACTTTCGTGAACATCTCCTCTTTTTTTTTTTTTTTTGCCTCGATTACACTTGACATTTTTCTAATTGACATTTTTCTAAGTTTAGCTTGAAAGGGAAGTGATAGGGTGGTGAGGAATTCTGTATTTGGTTCAGGAACCTGTATATGTATTGAAGAGTTGATGGGGATCTCTTTCAACTTATTTGCATGGGATCCCATTTGACAAATACTTTCCCAGTCTTCTGTCAACTTGGAAGTCACACCTATAAAACAAAGATACTAATAAGCATGTGGTGAGGCATGTAAGAACGGTAAACCAGCAAATAGCTGAATAGTGTTAAACATTCTCAAGAGAAATGGCCTTGTTTTCCAGACTTGATTTTGGTATCTCAGAGGTTATTGGAATGGACTCTGTTGTTATAATGATAAGACACTAGATATATGAACCAATTGGAACAGCAATGCTTTTACTTGAAACAGAAGTGGAACCAAAGCCAAATGAGAAATCCTGAGTATTGGGAAACAGGACTCAGAATCCCTTAGATTTGGCTAAAGTGATCCAACATCTCAGGGAGTATGGGATCAGATTGCAATAAGTTTGTTTCAGCAGTTCTCCTCAGGGTCTCTGAGTCTTCATGCCTCTTCTCCAAGTGTCTGCAGTATTTTTCTGCGTAAATGTGTTATCTGCTGACAGCGTAGGAAGCCCACTCAAAGGCCAAGTGTTTCCACACCTCCTATCAAGGCAACTGAAGCTTGTTAGAAACAATGGCAATCCCTACTTTTCCCAGCAGTTTCTCTCCGCTCTTCTGCCCCAGGAAACAAGTAAACCTACCAGGGACTATGAGTGACATCTCTCGCGTGGTCTCCTCACCAGTCACTCTTGTATGTATTCACATGCTGGCAGCATCATTTTCCTCAGTCTTGCTATGTAGTAGATGGTAACTCGCGTAAGTGTATAATTTATTGTCAAAACTGCAGCACATTTCTGCTTTATTTAACTGAGACATTGGGAGAGGTGTTGGTTTATTCAGTTTTGTCTTTACTTTTACATACTTGAAAGGCAGAGTTACAGAGGGAGAGAAAGAGAGATCTTCCATTCACAGGTTCACTCCCCAAATGGCCACAAATGTCTAGGGATGGGATAGGCTGAAGCCAGGAGCCTGGAATTCCATTCTGGTCTCCCACATAGGTGACAGGGGCTGAGCACTTGAGCCCTCTTCTCCTGGTTTCACAGGTGCATTAGCAGGGAGCTGGATCACAAGTGGAGCAACCAACTAGAACAATGTTATTCAGATGCCAACATTGCAAGCAACGGCTTAAGCAACTATGCCACACTGCCAAGCCACTGTTTTAAATGTTTACTTTTCCATAACTCTATATTCACATGCAGTTGCAAGAAATAGTAGAATGGGGATTGGTGTGGTAGTTTAATGGCTAAAGTCCTCGCCTTGCACGCCTGGGACTCCATATGGGCACTGGTTCATATCCTGGTTGCTCTTCTTCCCTTCCAGCTCCCTGCTTGTGGCCTGCAAAAGCAGTGGAAGATGGCCCAAAGCCTTGGGAACCTGCATCCCTGTGGGATGCCTGGAGAAGGATCCTGGTTCCTGGCTTTGGATCAGCTCAGCTCTGGACATTGTGGCTACTTGGGGAGTGAATCATCAGATGGAAGATCTTCTTCTCTGTCTCTCCTCCTCTCTGTATATCTGACTTTCCAATCAAAATAAATAAATCTTAAAGAAGAAAAAATAAAACGATCAATATATCCTTTGCCTGTTTTCCCAGTGGTGACACTTCACATAACTATAGAATAATATCACAGTTAGGGAGTTGCCATTGATACAATCTACCTGCCTTAATCAGATTTGTTTTATTTGTGTGTGTGTGTGTGTACCTGCTATATGCGATATTATCACACATGTAGAAGAGTATGACCATCACAGTCAAGATACAGAAGGGAACAATAGTTTATAATAATGCATTCTATCTGTGTGAAGAACTGAAGGGTGGAGCTGACAGGTGGCAAATATCAAGCAAAGGTAAGAAAATGGGACGACTGATTGCCTAGCTTGATCATGTTACGCCCATATACAAGACCCAAAATATTGCATATCCATCAAAAATTTCTGAAAAGGAGAATTCCATCACAAAAATGCCTTATACTATTCTTTTACACCCTCACTTCCCTCCCTTTCACCCTTGGCCTCCCGTCACCAAGCCTTGAAACTACTAACTGTTCTCCATCTCCATAGAGATGTAACTTCAAAAGTGTTGTATAAGGAAATCATATAGATGCCACTTGCATGAAGGAAGCTGTAGTCAGGAGCATGAACTAGTAATTATAGCCATTATTCTAATAGGAGACATGGTCATCCTAACCAGTGTATTAATTGCTGAGCTAAATGCTGGCCCCCGCCCCTTGAACTTAATGAAATGCCTTTATACAGACCTTTTTTTTTTTAATTGTTTTTATTTGGGAGACATAGTTACAGATGGAGAAGGCAAGACACAGAAAAAGATCTTCAATTCGCTGGTTCACTCTTTAAATGACCACAACAGCTGAAGCTGGGCTGGTTTGAAACCAGGATCTGGGAGATTTTTTTCTAGTCTTCCAAGGGCCTAAGGACTTGAATCCTCCTCCTCTGCTTTCCCAGGCCATTAGCAGGGAACTTAGTCAGAAGTGAAACCACCAGGAGTTAAACCAGTGTCCTGGCACTGCCCCCAAGGCCGACTATAAAACACAGAGATGTCTGACAGTTGAGTTATGCTGGGTGCATAGGCAGTGAATAGAGTTCTTGCTGTAATGTGGTTAGATGTGAAAGATGTCAAATCTCTCCACATACAAGGTAGCATACCAAAGTTTCTTTGGATTCCGTTAAAGATTGCTAATTTGATGCTGGTCTACCTGCTGGTCACTTACTCACTTGTGCTGTATCTTGTGTCACAATCAGCAAGAAGCATAAAGCTGCCAGGTCAGTGATTCAGAGGAAATGTGAGAAACTCTGGGTCAGTTATACATAATACACACATGGGAAACAGGGACTGACCAGTCCTGGAGAGTACAGAGACAACAGAAAAGCTCTTGAATTGGGGTAAGGTGCAAATTTATAGTAATACATAAAATGTACTGGTAATATCTTTTTATTTGATAAGTATACCCTCCATATAGCAATAAATTCACAATAGCACCGAGAAAATGAATATATGTTCAGTGAATAATTAAGTACAGACTTTTCTATTCCTGAAAAAAAAATGTGGTGGATGTGTCACTTTCACAGTCTGTTTAGCATCAGTTTGCCCTCCATTGGAAGTCACAGAGCTTTCATTGATGAGTGAAAACCAGAAGACTTAAACTTGGTTGTAAAACAACATCTATTTGAAAAGTTAATTGCCCAATGTGAATTTATATAGCAATCTATGAAGCATTGTTTCTCAATTAGATCAAGTGATGATCCCTCTAAATTCATTTTATTCATTCTCAATTCCATGTTTCCTGTGCATATACAAAGAATAAAGTGATAGCTGTTAATGAGTTGGCTCCATTAGCAGAAGATCTTTGTAAATGGTTAAATGATGTGAGTTTTATATCTGTGATATTAGGTGCTTCAAATACAGAATTTGTTAATTTCAGTAATGGCCTACTTTTTTTTTTGGTCCAAATTATGCAATGAAAGTACAGCTTTTGGAAGGTGAAACATTTGACTTTAACGATAATGCTTATTTGTGAATTCGGTTTGAAAATTTCATAGTGAAGATAAAATGTCTTGTGTGATGATACTAGAAATACAAATTTAGGTGGAATGTAATTATCTTGCTAAACGCGATGTTCTTACTAAATTACTACTAAGAAGCAGACATACACTTATGTTGGTGTTGGAACATATTAATTCATAACTGCAACTACACCCTGACAATCCACGCATTAAAATAGAAGCATAATTGTCAACATTTACAGATGTAGTTACATGCACACATTTAGAATAATTGAATTGCTGGACTGATGTTGGAAGCAGCAGTTAAATCACTATTAGAGATGCCCACATCCCATACTGTAGTGCCTGGTGGGACTTGTGGGTATTCTGTCTCATCTTCAGTTTCCTGCTAATCTGCGCTCCTGAGCTTGGATTCCTACCACCCACAAGGGAGACCTGAATGGAGTACCAGGTTCCTGACTATGTTCTTAGTCCAGGTCATCTATTGTATGCATTTTGAGGAATGAAGCAGTAGGTGAAAAATTTGTCTCTGTGCCTTTCAATAAAAAATGAAAATAAATCAATTTAAAATGCTTTGTGACAAATCAGATGTGAAAGATAGGAAAGAGGGTTTGTCACAGCTGTATGTGATCCTCTGTTGCTTTCCAGGTGTGAGCCTTTAAAGAAGCGCTTTATGAATTAACTCATCTGTCCTAGAGAGTACTGGCTATTATTGTAAACAAATTCTTTAAATTGTGTTTTGTTCAGAATCTTTACTTAAGGGATGGAATACTTTAACAAAAATTTCAGATTTTGAAGCTCTTAGCAAACTGTAATTATGCAAACAAGGCTTGGCTGTAGGAAGATCTTGAAATGTATACTATTTGTCAGTTAAAGCATTCTATGACAAGAGCACAAATTGAGCACCAGATTTGATTCTGACAGTCTGTATTTGTACTAAGTAGTATCTTGACTGGATACATTTCTTGGTTTTAACTAGGGGAGCAATAGAGTCTATACTGGATGAGAATAAATATGAGAAGGTTTTGATTTTGAAGCATTTAAATTTAATGAACCATACAAAGGAATCATAAATTCAGAGAACTCATTTAAAGAGTTTATCATGTAAAAATCTTTTCTGAAGAACTTTAAATGGAAGCAACAGGCAACACCTTCTGAAATATGTATTAGAGTTTAGGATATCCTCTACTTAGCAAATTTTGTTCTGTACTTATCATGGTTTCCAGAGAAGAATCTATTGAATTGATCAAAATTTTCAAATTTTTTTTTAGATTAAAAAATATGTAAGGGCCCAGCACAATAGCCTAGTGGCTAAAGACTCGCCTTGCATCCACTGGTACCCCATAAGGTCGCTGGATCATATCCTGGCTGCTTGACTTCCCAAGCAGCTCCATACTTGTGGCCGGGGAAAGCAGTGGAGGTTGGCCCAAGGTCTTGGGACACTGTACCCTCATGGAACCAGAGGAATTCCCTGGTTCCTGGCTTCAGATCAGCTCAGCTCAGCTCACTTGGGGAGTAAACCAATGGATGGAAGATCTTTCTCTCTATATCTCATTTTCTCTGTATATCTGCCTTTCCAGGGCAAGATTGTTCATTCCTGTCATTCTTACTGTCTATAGTTATAAAAGTTGTAGCCAGAGCCATCAGGAACGGAAAGCAAATACACATAAACAAATAGGGAAGTGGTAAATCAAATTATCTTTTTCCTGGTGACATGATTCCATGCATAAGGGAATCAAAAAGTAATTCAGCAAAATCACAGGCTGCATCAGTATACAAAAATCTATAAAATTTTGTATGCGAACAATGAATTTGCTGAGAAAGAACTTATAAAAGCAGTTCCATGGACAATAGCTACACAAAATTATATACCTTGGGATAAAATTAGCTATGAATAGTTAATGAATAATTGAAAATTACAAAGCATTAATGAAAGAATCTGAAGAAAACACAAACTGTGGAAATACATCCCAAGTCAATGGAAGAACTAACTATATAAAATTGTCCATATTGCCCAAAGAAATACTTGCACTCCCACATTTATTGCAGTCTGATTTGCAACAGCAAAGATACAGAATCAACCTGGATGTCTGACAATGGATGATTGGATAAACAAAATGTGGTATATACTCACAATGAAATATTAGTAAGCTATAAAAGAGTGAAATCCTGACATCTGCACCAAGATCGATGGAATTGTAAAAGGATTATGCTAAGTGGCATAAGTCAGAACAGAAAGACAAATATGCGGTTTGTTCTCATATGTGAAAGTTACTCTATATAGTGAAAATAGGTGGATGCCATATTATTTGGTGTATAGTTATAAATGTTGTCTTCACTTTATTATACCATCTACAAAACAATATACTCTTCTTTCCTCATGATCTTTGTCATGAATTCTATATTATGATATTAATATATCTACCCATTAAAAATAACATGTATGTGTTTACATATAATGTACATATAAAGAAAATATGGCAAGTGTTAAAAATGATCAATTCTTTTTTGTTTTGTTTCATTTTAAATTTTATTTTTGTTGATGTTTACATTGCAGATCAGAGTGAGAAGGGGAAGGTGGGTGAGACACCTTCTTATTCTTCTTCCTGTATCTGGGAGAAGTGGGGAAGCCCCACACAGCCTCCCAACTGCCCTGGCACCCAGGGATGGGTAACTTCCACCTAATATCATCCCACAGGCCCTGATGTGGAGCATGTTCCGAGGGTTCTGCTCAAGCAAAACATGATCAATTCTAAAAAGTTACTTGAGAGAGTGAGTGAGAGCATTCCAATCTGCAGGTTGACTTCCCAGATACCAGGAATTGCTAGGGCTGGACCATGCTGAAGGTAGAAACTGGAAACTCAATCCAGCTCTCCCATGTGGGTGGCACAATCCAGTTACTTGAGTCATCACTCTTGCCTTTCAGGGCCTGCAATAGCAGGAAGCTGTGGTGAGGAGATGGAGCATTGCATCAAACCTAAGTTGCCTAACATGGGACATGGGTATCTGAACCTGCCTGTTAATGGGTGGGGTAAACTCCTATCCCTAATCAATGGTTTTTGAATGTTGAATTCTCTTTGCCTAGAATATGGTGCCCCTATTTTTCAGCATGGTCCATTCTTACTCATCTAGTAAGTCTCAGGTAAAACATTATTTTCTTAGGGAAGCTCTCCGGGACTACTTTCTTGTGTTTAGCCACTCCCACAGAATAGGTAAGGGATGTTTCTGTTTTATCTATTCTAAATGCCATTTGTAATAGGTATTTCTTCCAATTGCAACTCAAGTTGTTATCTAATAATGTGTAGTGAATCATGTAATCCTGAACTTGACTATCCACTTTTTGAATTGTATCTCTAGCACCCTGGTAGAGATGTTGTACTTAGCTAACATTAAACAGTTCACAAATAGCTGTGGAATCGGTGAAATAAAGGAATATCCAGTATGAGACTTGCCATTTGGAAAGACATTAAGAAGATTATAATTATTATTATTTAAATATGAGAAATATTTCTACCTTGAGAGTGGTTACCTCCTCAGACAAATGGCTTCATGACAGCCTTGAAAAGAATGCAGATTCAAAGTTTGAAAAGGTATTTCATTTGCCTCACATCAACAAGTTGCAACTGGGGTAATTGGGCCATTTTTCAAAGTCTTGAGATGTTCTAACCTGAAGCAAATACTGTAGTCAAAACAGGACAGTGGATATTTTCCACTAAGTATGTAATGTTGACTGAACATAGTGAAGAAAAGAAATAGACTGAAATAAGAGTATGAAAACTAAAAGAAAGATAAAAGAAATATATTCTGTAAGAGTCATACAGAGGAAATTGTTTTGATGTGAGATATTTACTCTCTATTATCCTTAGCACTATGTAAGCTATTACATTCCTTTCTCAAATTAATGTCTAAAATGTTATGTGTTTACATGAGTATTATACAAATGTTTGTTTAGTGTGCCTAAATATATTGTTTCTGAGTAAGTAATAGAGATGGAAATAAATTCCATAAAGAAAGCCCATGCACTAATAGTTAAAATGTTTAATGAATATGTACATTACACCTTGTGAAGTGTAAATTGAGACATGTGCATATAATGACTAAATGTAAACATTAAAGGGAAATTCTTCAAAGGAAGAAGCAAGATGTGTCATGAATTTCAATATAAATATGTTTTTCCTGTTAAGGATTTTATTTTTCTACAAGAATTAAGGAAAATTGCCTTCAACTTTGCTGTAGTGGGTGTCTCTCACAACCTTTAACAATATCTTGGGTGGATTCCAAAGTTTTCTTGTTATTTCTGATTCTTGAAATTCAGTTCAATCTAATAATGTTATGCATGAAGAAGTCTTAAGTATTCTTTACTTAGTGTGTTGAATGTAGACTCGAAGTGATAAGTACGTGAATATTTATTGTATAATTCTTGCACTTATCCCATTCATTTGGAAACAAGTTAATAATGAGAAAAAGGTCCCTTCCCACCTCCGAGTTAAATAAAGTTCTATTCTCAGTTTAAACCTTCCATTTCAAACCCAATTTTTTAAAAGGATGGTAGCTATTTTTTTTAAATTTACTTGTTTTAATCTGAAAGGCATATTTTACAGAGAAAGGGAGAGACAGAGGGAGATTGATTGATTGATTGATCTTCAATTTGCTGATTCACTCCCCAAATGACTGGAATGGCTGGGACTGAGCCAATCTGAAGCCAGGAGGCAAAATTTTCTTCCAGGTCTCCCACACGAGTGCAGAGGCCAAGGACTTGAGCTATCCTTGACTGCTTTCCCAAGCCAAAAACAGAGAGCTGGATGGAAATTGGAGCAGCTGGGACACCAACTGGTGCCCATATGAAACACCAACTTTGGCAGGTGGAAGATTAGCCTATTGGGCCATTTACACCAGCCCCTCAAGCTCAGTTTAAGTCTTATCTTTCCCCTCCTCTCAGGAGAAGTTGACCAAGGGACATTAATGTGAGCTCCTGGACTACTGAGATATGGAAAACATCAGAGCCCTCCAGGTTGCCTATTGCCTGCCTGGAAGTTTCTAGATAGGCACAGTGGGATTCCTTGTTCTTGAAATCATTCGTGGCTAAGTATTCAAACACATTATTCAAAGCTTATGAGTGGAGTATTAACTCAGTGAGAAATGGGAAAGCAAACACAGCTGTAGGCTTGACCATGCTGAGCTTTCTGGAAGGCAGAGCTCTTCTTTAATGTGGGGAGACTTGGTTCTGAAGACATTTAACACAGCCACATTCACAATCAAAATACCCTACCAAAATGCAAATCCAAAATTAAAAAAAGCAATCTCGGAAAAAAAATCTTAATTATCTAGGGATATAATCCTTTGGTTAGTTTGCTCTTTCTTTCCTTTTTCTTTTCTATCGTTCCTTGATCATTATATTTTTTAGATTCTATTTTTTTTAAAGATTTATTTTTATTATTTTGTTATTGGAAAGGCGGATGTACAGAGAGGAGAGACAGAGAGGAAGATCTTCCATCCGATGATTCACTCCCCAAGTGAGCGCAACGGGTCGATACTACGCCAATCCGAAGCCAGGAGCCTCTTCCGGGTCTCCCACGCGGGTGCAGGGTCCCAAAGCTTTGGGCCCGTCCTCGACTGCTTTCCCAGGCCACAGGCAGGGAGCTGGAAGGGAAGCGGGGCTGCCGGGATTAGAACCGGCGCCCATATGGGATCCCGGGCGTGCAAGGCGAGGACCTTTAACCACTTGCGCCACCGCGCCGGGCCCTAGATTCTATTTTTAATTTCATGATATGATTCCATAGATTTCCACTCTCCCCCTTACTGATTTCCCTTATGTTATTACACTACTGTAGTTCTTCGTAAACAGTCATTAGATCATCATTCCGCTATTTAAGTGTATTCTGACATTGTGGATATGGACAGTGGCAGAGTCCAGCATCCTATTGTCAAGATATATTGAACAGTTTCATTGGAAGTCTATCTTTGATCTGGAAGTCGAGGTGCATTCTGCATTATAGCTTCACATCTGGATATGATAGTCTCTATTACACAGTTATTATACATTCCCTTAAATGAAAAGCTATAAAACAAAATCAACAGGAATAAAGCCTAAAAATTTACAGCACCATGAAGTTAAATTACATGCTATTGAATGACCAATGTGTTGCTGAAGAAAAGAAAATGAAAATAGAAAATCTTGGAGAAAATAATGGCACTGTATGATCTATGGGTCAGGGAAGAACTTAATAAGGGAAAAGAAACTATTTTGAATAAATTAAAGTAAAAACAAAAATATCAAAACCCATGAGTTGCAACCAAAAATATTGAAAAGGCTATTGATCTTATATTTTGCATGAAGGTTGTCTTAGATCAGAGAGAACATGCAACATTTGTCCTTTTGGGATTGACTTGTTTCATTGAGCATAATGGTATCTACCTGGGATCATTTGGTCGCAAATGGTAGAATTTCATAACTGAGCAGATGCACCAAATGCTTCTATCTCTTTGCTATTGTAGTTTGTGCTGATGTAAATACAGGATTGCAGATCCCTTTCTCATATGCAGATCTCATTTCCTTTGGATATATTCCCAGGAGTGGGATAGCTGGGTCATACAGCAGGTCAATTTTTCAATTCTCTTAGCACTCTCCGTACTGACTTCCATAGTGGTTCTACTAGCCTCTGCTCTCATTAACAGGGAGGGTAGCTTTCTTGCCGCATGCATGTTGTTAGAATTCTAAATGTGGGTCAATCTTACTGGAGTTGGAGGTAGGTGGAACTTCAATGTGGATTTCATTTGCATTTCTCTGACAGCTAGGGAGCCTGAGAATTTTTCACATGTCTATTAGCCTTTATTTATTTATTTATTTTTTTACTTTTATGCAGAAAATTCAATTCTGGAATTTGAAATGGGGGGCTGATAGACGTTTTGCAGGGTTGTTACCAAGGCTGACCTCTTTACAGAGATGAAGTAGGGAGGTGTCTAGACAGGAGAGGCCAACTCCACCCCGCCCCCCCAGCTTCTGTTCCTGCCTCTTGCCACAGGCCTCACAGCCTCTAGCTTGTCAGCTGGAACCTGCACTGCTCTTTCTTCTTAGGTCTGCCTTTCCCAAAGTGTGCTCCACTGTCATCCTTCTTTCTCCCATTCCCACTATTTTCATCTTTGTATTTCCTATCTAGGGAACCAACCACTGGGTCAATGTTTTCATGGCATGGGATTAGTGACTGGAATATTTTCTGTGCTGGATTGTCATTTCCATGCAGGGTGACGCTGAGAATGACTGTTATGGTTCTCCACCTTGATTCTCAACAATTGGGAAAATGCTAGACGAAACTTACTATGTCACTGTGATAAGTAACTCAGTGTGTCACCTTGCTAGGCTAGGTTTCCCAGTTACTTGATCAAATACAACTCCAGCTTTTTTTTTTTTTTTTACACACGATGAGCAATTCTATTCATTTGACATTAAGTAGAGGAGATTGCCTTTAAAACATTGTGCATAGGCCTTATCCAAACAGGTGAAGACCTTAAGAGCAGAGCTGAAGTTTCCCTGTGAAGATGTAATATTGTCTCAATCTTGCAGCATGGAAACACTGAGCAAAATTTCAGTCCTGCCCCACAGATATAAGGGTTAATGGTACAATATCAACTCTTGCCTGAGTTTCTTGTCTGTTGGCAAACCCCAAGGATTTCAGACTTGTTAAAGCCCACAAAATTAATCTCTTGCACTCTCTTTCTTGCTCTCTCTCACTCTTTCTCTACCCTTACACTTTTGACTGGCTAGTATATGTACCCCTTCCTATATCTGGGAAGTCCACCTCTGAGAAGCTTCTGAGAGAAGCAAATATGCACTCCAGCATAAGTGCATAGGAAGAAAACAATAGGTGCTTTAACTTCGTAATGACAACCACCACACAGGTCCAAAATTAATGTGCTCCCAACTGTAACTTGATTTCTGAAGTCAGTGACAAATGATGGTCATGACAGTTTAGACCAGAGCTTCATAAACTAGCTGTTCTTTAAGGACCAATTTTTAAAAATTTCCAATCTGCTTGGAGCTGGTACTTTTACAATAGATAATAAAAAAGAACTGTTAGAAAAATGAATAAATGGAAAGCCACATTAATGGACATCTCAATTTTCTATTGTGTGGCTCTCAAAAGAGAAAATTACTCCATCAAAGTGCAGTAAAATTTCAAAATGCGTATTTTCTGTTTCTGCGCTGGTTACAGATTGGCCACATTGTGGAGACCACCTGTGAGTGGCAGTGGTTTAGGCTTAATTTTGGCAGGTGATGGGGACAGGAGCACGATGCTTGGCAGCAATGGCGGCATCTGAACCAGATCCTTCCTGCCATGTCATTTGGCTACTCTCTGGTTGCTGATTGATTTTGTCTTTTGTCCAAGTTAGGCTCTCCAATTTTTGTGTAAATTCTGTGAACGATCTAACGATCTGTGATTGATAGTCTGTAGCAAAAAACCCTGACAAGCACAGGTGTTCATCATGGTTCCGAGAGAACCATGTGAGCTAATGGGAAGAAAGTATTCAGATAAGGTGTGAATACCACCAAGCGTTTACTAAGTAATGTGGTGAAAGAAAGCCGTGGTGACTTGCAATGGTTTCCACCTCCTGGTATCCATGCCTAGGTACTGTTTCCTCCTTGAATGGGGACAGGGCCTTGACTTGCTTCTAACCATCAGTATAGAACCAAAGTGAGCCCCTGTTTTTTTCCTTCTCGAATAGTATTAGTGGTAAATTAAGCCTGTGAAAGCAGAGTGGCTTACAATTATGACTGTGCAAATGCTTTTGAAGAGAAGAAAGAAAGGGAGGACTGGGGGTGAGGGGAGGGGAGTGAGAGAAATATGGTTGTCTTCTTGAAATTATACCTATGAAATGCATGGAATCTACTCTCTTTATATTAATAAAAAGTTGGAAATGTCATCAAGCAAAGCATGCACACACAGAGGTTGTGGGGTGTTATTGCTGGGATTGTATTTATGTAGAATTTTCCTTGTTGCTTTGATCAAATGGTCATGTGGGACATTCTCACAGCAATGACTAGGAGAGGGATTTGCCTCTAGAACCAATCAACAGTCAACAAATAGATGGGCTCCTCAAATCTATGAGTCACTGAAAAATAAACTGCGAAAACATGGGGGCGGGGCTAAAGATGAATCTTTTCCCATAGAGCCTCTAATGAGAACTCATCCCTGGCTTAGACCATGAATGTAGCAAGCAAGAGACTTGGAGTAGTGTATCTAATAAAATTTTGGGAAGTGTATGGTAATAAGCATGCATTGTTTAACTTGTTAGGTTTTTGGTAATTTGTCATTCAGCACAAATGGCTTTTATTAAAATTTCTTAAAGAAATAGCTGTGAATATTATCGCCAATTATTACAGTGTATGTGGCTAAAAATGGGTGCCACCTTTCTAATGACACAGTACAGAATCTTGAAACAAGTCAGAATTCATACCTTTCAAAAGGATAGCGAAGGCATCAACCCAAGAATAAAATTTCTTTGGAGTTTGTTTTTCATATTTTAAGAGTAAATCAGACCGGATACAACTGTTTTGGGAAGCTTTTTCAGTGTCTTTTGAAACTGAGCATATGTCTACCCTATGATATTACAATTCCATCCTTGGTTGTATACCTAGACCAAGTAAGTGCTTATTTTCATCCAAAGACATATGTGAGTACAGGAATATTCATAGCAACACTATTTATACCAAGCCCATTCATAATGGGAATATTACTTAAAAGTAACAAAACCCCACAAAGATGGGTGTCTGAATAAAAGTTGTAATGACATAGTTCTAAAAACATTCTTTATAATAACTTCTAGTTGGAAGCTACTTAAGTGACCAGCAACAACAGAAGGGAAAAAACTGTGGTGTTACCTTGAATTGCAATCAGCAATGAGAATAAATGTCCCTCACCTGCACAAAGCAGTAGGAATGTGTTTTACAAACATAATGTTGAACAAAAGAAGCCAGGCACTAAACATATTGCACTACTTCATTTCTATATAAAGTTAACCTGGAAGGATGGTGGTTAACACTGGAAGAGTATTGTCTGAAGGGGCACAAAGACGGTTTCTGGGACGTTGATAATGTTGTGTTTTTTCTGTCTAGGTTCTGGATTCACAACAGTGTGTTCAATTCTTTTATACTTCCTCTGTTTATCCCCTTATGATATCTGTACTTTCTTGTATGCATATTATACACTTAAAAAAGAAATGTGAAGATTGAGTGCCACTCTGAAATACATGCATACCTGTTGAAATAGCCAGTGAATGTTTCTCCTTAACATTTTAAGTGAAAGAGTTTCTAAAGAAATATATACCACCTTTATTCTGTGCATAACTTGTGGCTTACTACCAGTATTCTGATATTCTGACTGGAAAGGAAAACTTTGACCTTAAAGAATGAAACTTTAATGTTGCAGTTAAGAATGCTACAGTCTGGGCCAGAGATGTTGGGATATAACACTTGCTTCCTCACTTAAAAAATTATAGTAGACTGATGGCTTTCTCTACCTGGAGTCATTTTTTTCTCCTGGTTTAATGTCATATATGCCAATCTCTGACAGGTACAGTTGTTCTAATTTAGTGAAACCAGCTATCCTTCAGTTTATCTCATACTGATTTTTCATTTCATGATATGAATTATGTTAGAAGCATGATCGCTCTTGTATATAAACCACAAGAAAGGAATGTGGAAAGGTTCCACATTTTGGTCAAGTTCAAAAGATCAAGCCACCTGATTTACGTGTTAACTCCGATATGCTGTGTTCTCATCTCTGTGGTTCTCTGCACTTGAGATTTTACTTATGTGTTATTGCTGGGCTGCAAACAAATAAACAGACAAAAACAAAACTACAAGATTTTTATACCTAGAGCAGCAGTTTTTAACTCAATAGAGCATCAAAGTTCAGTGATGACAATTGGAATTATTTTCCATGACTGGAGTTGGACACAGTTGGTGAGTCCTTGTCTGCTAATATCTCTATATTTACAAGTATCTTCAAAGAAAACTTTCTGTTCCCCACACTGATTTACAAAATGTTTGAGGAGAGGATTCTTTTCTTCAACCACCCTTTAATTTTCAGAGCCTAGCAGGAATCAGGTACATATGAGGGTACTTCAAAATTCTCATGGAAAATGGAATGAAAGTGTCTATTTTGGTGCAAGATTTTTTGAAATACATGCTTAATTATCATAATACACATTTTCCAGAAACCATTTGAAGGCTCCCCATATGTGTGGATTCAAATGATTTTTGCACCAAAATAAACATGCTTTAATTTCATTTCTTTTCAAAAAAAACCTTTTTGGAACATCCTCGTAGTTAGCTAAAGGCATTTCCCAAGTTTCCACAGAGAAGGGAAATTTCATTGCACTTGGAAAAGAGTAAGGGGGAGGTTAGGTTGACATTGTGGACCCATAGGTTAAATTTCCACCTGGGATGCTACCACTGAATATCGGGGTGCCTGGGCACATGCCTTGCCTCTGTTTCTCATCCCGCTTCCTGCTGATGCATGCCCAGGAGACAACCAATGATGACTGAAGTACCTGGGTCCCTGCAATGCACAGGAAACACCTGGATGGAGTTCCTGGCTCTTGCTTTTAGCTTGGCCTGGTCTTGGATGTCACAGGCCTTTCGGGGAGTGAACCAGCAGACGAAAGATAATTTTCTCTCTTTGTTTCACTGTCTTTAAAATAAATAAGCTTTTAAGAATGACTAAATAAATGCTGGTATTGAGTTGGGTTGAATAATTATGATGTGCCATTGCCACTCTAGGATAGAAAGGTGAGACTGTTCTACTTCTGAGCTTATTGGCATTTGATTCTCATCTTCCCTCTGGCTCCTTCAATACCATCTTTTTCCCAAATTAGTGCATGAACAATCTACTTGGTGCATCACTCAATTAAAAGCACAGGTCTACACCCATGAGGAAAGGAAGACTGAGGGCAAGAGGTCTATGTGAGAATGAGAGAGAGACTTAAGGACACATGATCCATCAATCATTTGGGGCAGAAAGTGAATAAGCACAGATTTAACGTTTGAACAAATGGACTTTGATATTTGAATCATAGGATGAAAATTTTCCCAAAGCATCATGTCTATTTTTCTTTCTTGGGTTGACACTGGTTTCTAAACTTCCTATAAACTATAAAACTCATTATTTAAAAAATTTCTTGTTCATATAACAAGTATTAATTGAATATCTTTACTATGTCAAGCACTATGATCAGATCAGCTATGGAAAGAGGTAAATAGGCTTTGCTTTCTAAGAAGTCTGTAGCTGCAGTTGCAATAGATGTGGCTGTAGACAAAGATGGTTGTTGGATGAGACTAACACTAAGCTGACTCCAGCATAGCTCACAGTGTGAAAGTCAATGAAGTCAGCTTTTATTTTACTCATTTGTGCCATTCTCATAAAGATTCAGCAATATATATCTAATTGTATGACCACTTGAGCAGTGTGGTATGACAGTTTGTCTATAAATTACATATATCAAGAGACTTTTCTTTACTCTTGATACTGTGGTTAAAATGTCACCTTGTATGACGCAAGTGAATGGTCTTTGGAGGGGACCTAATGGGAGAAAGGCCTTTGTTGAGCCAACTTTTTAAGCTCAAGATTCAGTCATTGAGTCCTGGGATGTAAAATTTGCTTACAGTTCCAAGTGTCACCACTTAGTATGTAGCTGACCTGATACCTTTAAAGCAGGAGAGGAGCACATGGCTGGACCTGGAGCTGAACCAGCTCTGTGAAACTATCACTAAACCAAGCCACCAGAAACTGATACGCATACCAATATAGAAATATGCAACTGTTTAATGAGAACATGAAGTGTTGTTCATTTTCACTAATTAACAAATTCTTTCTGGACAGGAAACCTCAGCAGAAACCCTACTATAAGCAAAAGGCTGCTCATGGACAAGGACACTAGCAACTTACACATGGACTGGACTAACCATGCATGGATATGTGGTTAGCTTGCCTGTGATTGCATGTGTAATAAGCTTGCTCAGACTTTCCTTTGCCTTTATTTTCCAAATAATATAGTATGACAGCTATTTCCATAGTATTTCTGTTGTATTAGGTATTATGAGTAATGTAGAGTGGCTGGGATGTTGTGCTTAGGTTCCAAGCAAATGCTATGCTATTTTATATAAGAGATGAGGGCAGCTGGGTGTTAGCGTCTCGGTACTTTATATAAAGCAAAACATTAGGTGCTGGTGCTGTTTCACAGTGGGTTAAATAGCCTCCCTCAGTGCCAGCATCCCATATAGGTGCTGGCTTGAATTCTGGATGCTTCACTGTCAATCCAGTTTCATGTTAATGGGACCGGGAAAGCATAGAAAATGATCCAAGTCCTTGGTCCTCTGTATCCACATGGGAGACCTGGATGAAGCTCTTGGTTTCTGGATTTGGCCTGGCCTAGCCATGCCTGATGTGACCATTTGGGGTGTGAAGCAGAAACTACAAAATCTCTTTCTGTCTCTGTCTCCCCCTCTATCTATAACCCTGTCTTTCAAATAAGTAAATAAATCCTTAAAGATTTGTTAAAGATACATAAAACAGGAATGCTTTGTCACTTATTTGTGAGGTTTGTCAAAGGGAATATACACAACATTTGTGACAGGCTAGAGTTTCCAAGTGAGTATGTGTTACCTTCCATTTCCCCTAGCCCACCAGGCTTGCCAAAACAAGACATATGTGGTTCCTTCAGTGGGCAACTGCAAGAAGCAAAAACCTCACTTCAGCAGATTTGAATTGGAAATGTAAGTGTTCTCTGAATTCTTAGAAATGTCTCAATTTGTCTTCTCATTTTTTTAGTTTTATAACATATACTTTAATATTTTGAAACTCAGCATTATTTTTGTGATTGCTACATGGAATTATTGTATTTGTGTGTTGTAAAGTTACCATTGTTAAAACAAATGCAAGTGAGTGCCAGCTTTGTGCTTTAATAGAGAAGACATTGAATCCTTTATCTTTTGCTTCTTAGCTGTGAGACCTTGGGCAAGGTACCAATCTATCTAAACCTGTTTCCTCATTTACAAAATAGTAATATTATGAAGGATTAATTATGCATGAAATATACATAGTAGAGTGACAGGGTCATAGTAAGCTCTTAGCAAGCATTGGATGCTATTACTTTTATTGTAGGAAGTTTCTGTTCTGTTTCTCTTTAAAGATTTATTTATTTATTGGAAAGTCAGATACACAGAGAGGAGGAGAGACAGAGAGCAAGATCTTCCGTCTGATGATTCACTCCCCAAGTGAGCGCAACGGCCGATGCTATGCCAGGATCCAGGAACTTCTTCTGGGTATCTCACACGGGTGCAGGTTCCCAAAGCTTTGGGCCGTCCTCAACTGCTTTCCCAGGCCACAAGCAGGGAGCTGGATGGGAAGTGGAGCTGCTGGGATTAGAACTGACGCCCATATGGGATCCCGGGCACGTTCAAGGCGAGGACTTTTAGCTGCTAGGCCATGCTGCCGGGCTCCTCTGTTTCTCTTTAAACAAACTAAATTTGTACCTGTTTGACTAAGGCAGAATTGAGGGTAGTTTAAAAGTGGGACTCCCATTTTCCTAGAGCTATTAAGGGCTCCCTGAACATGACAGGCTCATCTCTTTAGGTCTTAAGCTCTATGTGTTTATTTAAACCCTTGGGTTACATGGGGTTACGTCACTTTCACATAGGGAGGGCTCACCGTGGAGAGATTTTGGTGACATTCTTTTCTCTGTGGAGTCTTACACACTTGTTCTTGTTTACAAGCCCCAGGCCATCCTGCCAGCTGAGATACCACATCATAGAGATGGATGCAAAACTGAGCTGCAGCCTGAATCTCAGTCAGTGCCTCTTGCCTGAAGGCAAAAGCTGGACCATCACTTCCTGAAATAGAGTGATGTTCTAGCTTTCCCATCTGCCAATTATAACACACAATTTGTAGCTGAAATTCTAATTTCTCAGTGTCTGTACCTAAAGATTTCTGAGGGTTCTACTATAAGTTAGTGAGAAAAGGGAGCAGACCTGTTCAGTCTGTCAGGGTTATTTAATGTCAGCACATGGTTGAACTGTACAGCGTTAGAGTATTGGAGGCAGGACAATGGTGCTGTTCTTTCAGGAAAGGTGGTTCCATAGGTTCTGGCATTGCAAAGGCTTGGAAACAAAATCTGTTCATCATTTCTCCCTCATTCCAGGACCCCCTACAGACAGCAACATTAATAGCTACTCTCGTCCTTTAGAGAAGACTTGCACTTGAGGTAGGGAAAGGGATATGAATCCCAGTACCAGGCCCATTTCAATAAGATACAGAGTCAGACTGAGTCCCATGGCACCTTGCTCAAGACCATTACCTGGAGTATTTGGAGTTAACCATAGCTAGGAAGCCTTCAACACCGCCTATCCTCCTTCCCCTCCTCCAACCACCAGCAGAAAATGGAGCCAGATTCCAGTTGCTGAGAGAGAGAGAGAGAGAGAGAGAGAGAGAGAGAGAGAGAGAGAAAGAGAGAGAAAGAATAGGACTGACAACCTTGGAGCTGAGATCAGCCCACAGCTGTCCTGAGACCTAGCACCTAAATACTTCAGCAGGTATTATCATTGACCTTGTGTGGACTTCGTAGGCCCTACCAAGATTGCACATGGCCTCATGACTGCGAGACCTAGGTGAGATCCACCTAGTGCTTGCTGGGTAGTTCAGGGGCTGCCTCTATCACTCCCCTACGAGCATGACCTGACAGCAGTTCCTATATATCCAGGGCTGGTGCCTGCAGATAGATCCTCTGGAACTGCTCCAATGCCAAGCAGCATTTAATGGCTCCAACTGATTCATATTATACCATAGCCAACATTACAAGCGATTGACAGGAAAAGCATCACTCTAAGTCCACTACAGAAGCAGATAGACCATAGAAGAGTGGGCTTCAGTCCTACCACTAGGCTACACTGGTTTCATCGGCCTTTAGGCTCTCTATAAATGTGATCTATCATCCTGCTGTTGGTAGACACAGGAAAAAGATTCGGCCTACTCCAGCATCAGAAATAAGCATGTGGGTACAGGCTACACTTTTAGAGATTCCATATGGGTGCTGGTTTATGTCTTGGCTGCTCCACTTCCCATCCAGCCCTCTGCTTGTGGCCTGGGAAAGCAGTAGAGGATGGCCCAAAGCCTTGGGACCCTGCACTCGCATGGGGGACCTGGACAAAGTTCTGGTTCCAGGCTTTGGATCAGTGGTCACTTAGGGAGTGAATCAGTGGATGGAAGATCTTTCTGTCTGCGTCTTCTCGCTGTGTATCTGCTTTTCTAATAAAAATAAGTAAACCTTTCTCTTTTTTTTAACCTTTTAAGAAAACCCATTGTGAGCCTAAAGTCCTCGCCTTGCATGTGCCAGGATCCCATGGGTGCCAGTTCATATCCCAGCTGCTCCACTTCCCATCCAACTCCCTCCTTGTGGTCTGGGAAAGCAGTAGAGGATGGCTGAAAGCCTTGGGACCCTGGACCTACGTGGGAGACCTGAAAGAAGTTCTTGGCTCCTGGGTTTGGATCTGCTCAGTTCCAGCTGTTGCAGCTACTTGGAGACTGAACCAGCAGGTGGAAGATCTTCCCCTCTCTCTCTCCTTTTCTCTGTAAATCTTACTTTCCAATAAATTAGAAAAATAAATCTTTTTAAAAAGATTAAGTATAAAAAACCAAAACCCAAACCAAAAATCCATTGTACAATTATAATTTTAGATTGGAGTTACATTATTGACTTATTAGCACAATTAGACAAACATTCTTCTTTAAAAATGCATTTATTTATTTGAGAGGCAGAGCTATAGAAAGAGAGTGACAGAGAGAAACCTGCTGTGCCACAACATCCCCCCTATACTTTTAAGTTTAATTCATTATGTTTATAGGAATAAATTAAGTGTTGGGAAGCTTTAATCTGTGAGCCAGATCTTTGATCAAATATCAATTAAAGGTGTCTGTGGAAGTGATTGTTGAACTTCATGAGATTTATATAGCAAAGCAGGATTTGTAGGTTGTACTTAAAAGCATAGGAAAATCTAGGTCTGGAATTTGAAACTTTAATAAATAAACCAGCTACATAAACTTGGCTACCGTTTGTTCCCTTTAAAACTCATACTAAACTTTAATTGTCAATGTCATAGTATTGAGAGGTGACACCTTTAACAGGTATTATGCTCTGCCTTGGTAAGTGGACTAACACCGTTATCACAGGAATGGGTTGATCATCAGAAGGAGTTGATACAACTCACTTTGTTATAAAAATGGGTTCTGCTTCTGTGGTTTTCTTTTGCTCTTGGCCTCTTGCCCTCTCACCACAGTTTGCCTTCCATCATTTTATGAGGCAAAAAGAGGCCTTCATCAGATGTGATGCTCTATCTTGTACTCTCCTTCTCCAGAATTGCAAGCTAAATAGCATTTTATTCTTTTTAAATTGTCCAATCTTTAGTATTGTGTATCTAATACATATACTATTCTATATGTGTATATATATATTCCATATGTACATGTACTCTATATGTATATATAAAATATTCTATATACATATCCTATATGTATATATAAATATCTATAAAGCATCTAATCTGTAGTATTCTGTATCATATATATCTGTATCCTGTATATATAAATGATCCCATGTACATAAAGTATTCAATATATAGATATATGTTCTGTATACTATATTTAAAGTATCCTATATTACATATATACAAATGTATATATAAAATATCCAATCTATAGTATTCTGTCATAGCAGCAGAAACTGGACTAAGACAACCCCTGCTTATATGACAACAAATAATTTTCTGAACACAACCCAAAAGCTTATATTCCAGCTTTAAAAAAATACATACACTCTATTAATTGAAAACATTAAACCTACTTCCACACCACAAAGCAGATGGCTTCAAATCTACACTGTGTTGGAAAACTAATCAAGATTTTGAAAACACTGTATAGAAGAGTCTGAAGATCTTCTCAACAGAAAATACCTCAAATTCTATTGCCAAGAAAATGTGTGATGTATTTAGACCAAGGTTATCACCAGGGAGATTTGCTATGTATAAGGTCCTGATTCTGATCTAATGGGTTGAAGGTGGGATATTGAGATCTGGCGTGATTAACCTGGGGTTATCCAGTGGCGGTCTGTGTACTAGCACTTTAACATTATCTGGGAGCTTACAGAAATGCATTCTTGGGCCTTACTCCAGACCTAATATCTGAGATTATCTAAAGCATTCTGATATTCATTTAAGAAATGCTAGTTGAACAGATGATTCACTTGATTCTTACGATTACATCAGTTTTTCAAACCTTGGCTGTAAGGAGCAGGTAATTCCGGCTAATCCTCAAGACAATGGTCAGGTTACAGTTGAGCATATTCAGCAGTTTATTGCTAAGGGCTGTTAAGAACAAAGCTTAAAGAAAGAACCCATCAAGTTAGCTGAACGTTTCTTGAAAATTAACTGAGTAAACTGTGGAATAAGAATTGCATATGATATTATTTATAGCTAGCATGTGTATGTCAGAGTTAAAATGATACTTGGTGGAGTTCTGACATTAGCCTATGTATTTTTTTATATTAAAAATTTGGCTTATCTCTTCCCTCAGGGTAAGTCCATCATGAGGGAACTTGGGAACTGGGTTAAAATTCCTAGCTCCGCCCTGCCGCTAAGATCTGGTGGCTGGGCGAGTTAGGGAGGGGTTCAGGCCTTGGGGTTGGGAGCAACTGCCGCTCCCTGCAGTGTGGCGACTGTGGCGGGTGCTCCTGCCGGGTCAGACCCAATGCTGGGGACTCATGCCAAAGACTCTGCCGCAAGGCAGTGAACGAGTCCTCGGCTTCCCCGGCAGGGCGAACCTTGGGGTTTTCAAGATATGTAGTTGCTGCCTGGGGTCACTCATGACTAAGACCAGTTTGAGTGTAGGTGAGAAGTGAATTTTCGGGTATTCTCAGTGACAGGGTCATGAAAGATTTAAGCATCCATGGGGACCAAGACCTGGTGGTTTGGAGGGAAGTATCCAGAAGATAATTTGAGTTAGACAGATGCAACAGCTCAATTAGGAATACAGAGATGGGCTATTAGTATAGAACATCACTGATTGCCACACACTAGCCCACACCAAAGCTATGGATGGGGGCCTCTTTGGCAGGGTCAGGTACCATTACCCGACTGAGTGTTGGAGTGGTCACATTTGGCAAGATCAAGACACTATTCAGCATGCAAGAGAACTTGGTCTGGGAGTAGACTCTGTGGGGTTGTGTGGGCCCAACCCTTTGGACTACAAGTCCCCCTGGTTAGCTTGCAAGCTGGGGTTGCAATGGTCTAAGCTAGGTGTGACCATGCCACCTGCCATCACTCATGGGTAAGGGAACCCACAACAGTCAGAGTAGGTCAAGGCAGCAGCACCCAAATGTGCATCTTTAAACAGGATGTGGGGTGGGCCGGGCTGCCACTGGAAGGGGGCAGAATGGGCAGGGCTGAACAAACTTTAACTCACAAGTAACAACAGAAATCAGGTTGGAGCACAGCTCATGCCATGTAGGTCCTTGCACATACTGATCTGCGTGAGGCAGAGGCACTAAGCCACAGCATCCAAGGGGCCAGGACAAGTGAGGGCCTCTGCCAAGCGGAGACAGAACAACCATTGGCCTGCACCTGATCCATGGCTGGGAAAAGGCCCGGTTGGGGAAATAATGGGACACCCTAGCTGGGTTGAGTTTCCCACCAAGGAGCGCATGGGCTGGAACTGAGGCTGCGTTCTGATCAGGATATGATTATAATCTCACTTGGCACAAGTGTGGACTGGGACTGGAAGCACCAAGCCAGGCCAAATTCCAACACCATCTGGTGCTCTGGAGGACCGGGGAGAGATGTGTGACAGACTAGGCTAGGTCTCAGCCCTTATTGAACCATGTGTGAACTGTGTGGGGTTATGGAAGAGCCGTGGCTGGGTTGAAATATCCAACAACAAGAACCAGCCTGGGTCGAAGGCCAGTCAGGAAAAGCCACTGTTCTTCCTAGGACAGGAGGTGAACTGAGTAGTGCTGGCTCATGGACCCACTGGTATGCGCAAAAACTGGCATTGGGAGAGGTTCTGATGGAGGAGCCTGGGCAACTTCTCTGGCAGGACACAGCCCCCTGCATGTAAGCACAAGAAACACAATAGGGAACAACCCAGAACAGGCAATAGAAATTATCCCACTGGCATACACATGGCATGGGTTGGGGGCAGACCAGGCTGAACCTGTTCACATTACCTTCTGGTGAATCCGAGCACCAGAACAGAGTGTGGGTCGAGCCAGGTTTGGTTGCAACACATACCAGTACACAACAAATAATGCCAAGGTGAGATGAGCCGTACCAGAAGTGGTTGCAGCGCCCAAACAGCACATGTGACAATAGGGGAGGAGGCAAAGCCGACAGGGGAACGTGGGCACCCCTGCTGGATAACTACTTCCATTGGAAAGCGTGAATTGGGGTGGGAGCAGTTCAGACTAGGCAGGGCTATAGCACCTGTGGGCCTCACGGTGAGCTGACTGTTCCAACTGGTGCAAGTAAAAATTAGAGTGGGTTGAGGTGTGTTTGGGCTTAGCCACAGCATTAGCTGGCAGAGGCTGGTACTGGGAGCTAATTCTGTCAAGTCAAATGCCAAAACCACCTGGAGACTGCATACTCTGGGAGTGGGTGTGGCCTAGTTGGGAAAGAGTGGGCACCACCCTCAGGGTTACCACCCTCACTGGACAGCACGAAAACCAGGATAGGGGCAGGGGTGGCTAGACAGAAAGGCACCTGCCAGTAGGTGTATGGGCTGGATAATAGGTTGGTTGGGTTGAACTAGGCTTCAATGTCCATTGATGTGTGCGAGAGCTAAATGGGATGTGGGACAGACTGGACAAACCTGCGGTACATACTGGCAAGTATGGGAACCAGGGTAGGGGGCAGAACTGGTAGGGGTTTTGGGGAGTCGCCCCAACTAGGCTGCAGCTCCAACTGGTTTGCATGAAGACCGAGTATGAAGTGGGTAGGATCGAGCTGGACTACAACACCTGTTGGTTCATGAGGAAGACAGGGCTGGAAACCGAACGGACCCAGCAATCGCAACGACTAGCATGTGCATAAGCTGATTGGTGTGACGAACGGTGTTGGAGTCTGTACTAGCAAACTCACGCAAGAATCAGATCTGAGATCATCTCAGATGAAGTTTCTTTGGATATCTCTCCAACTAAACTTCTGTGATCTTGGAACCCCAACCATCAAGAGACTGTCAGCCAGTGGACTTTGAATAGGTTTCATTGTGGTTGGGATGGTGAGATTGGCAGCAATCCAGAACTGATGAACTATCAAAACTGTTTGAGCAGGACCCTTGGGGCGTGCCTCATGTTGGGGATCGGGGATGGGTGGGGCTTTTCCCTTTGTTACTCCCCTAACCCCAGATACAGGGCAAAATGATTATATTAGTGTGGAAACAATGATATTACCCACTTTCACCCTGTAGCCCTTGACCCTTTGTACTGTAATCAAATAAGATTATTAAAATTAAAAAAATAAAATTAATTAAAAAAATTAAAAGAAAAATTTGGCTTATATCTTGGCCAGTTTTGGCTGAAGTAACTGCTTCTGCTAATACTGGGTCCAGAACTGTCTATTTAGATTTCTTGATTCCCTTTTGTATTGAAACAGAGGGAGAGAGAGAGACAAACTCTTGTCCACTTGTTCACTTCTTAAATACTTGCCCTGGCTGGGGCTGAGCCAGATCATGAACCCAAAGGGTCTCCCATTTTGGGGTGCAGGGACCCAGGTATTTGAGCCATTGCTTGCTCCCTATCAGAGTGCATGCTGGTAGGAAGCTGGAATTAGGAGTGTATCCGGGACTTGAATCGAGGAACTTCAGAATGGGGCACAGATAACCCAACTGGTATGTTTATCATTAGGCCGACAACTCCTAAATGTCTTTCAATTCCCCTTTTGATTTTTGTTTAACCCATTGGTTGTTCAGAAGTATGTTATTTAATTTCCAAGTATGTGTGGATTTTCTTAGATTTCTCATCAGTAATCTCTTGTTTCATACTCTTGTGCTCCAAAGAGATAATTGTTTCTGTCTTAGTGTGTGCAGGCTTGATTTTTGTCTCAGCATATGAACTTTTTGGAGAACAATACTATCTACCATTCTTCTTTGGACCAGAATCTGGCTGAGTTCAATGGTATATTATACATCAGTATAAATACATCAGTAAAAATATTTTTATTTGTGTTCATGCCCTGTGTATGTCGTTAAGAAATGAGAAAGCTGAAAGTGGCCATTGTGAAAGGCAGAAGGATTTTCTGTCTGGTAGGTAAATTTGAAGATACAGTTTTCAAGTACTTCTGGTCTCTTACTGTTCTTGCTGTCAGATACTCTCCTTTGCTTCCTATGATGAAGCAAGGGGCCTTAAACAAGGCATATATCTTACTAATCAGGAGGATATATGACAAGGAACTCTATGTGGACTCTAGCTCACAATAATCAAGGAACTGAGAGTCTCAGAATGGAATCTTGTCCACAATCATGTATTGTGCTGGGAGTTGATCCTTTCCTACTTGAGCTTTCAGATGTGACCATAGCCCTGGTTTACATCTTATTTTGCAGTCTTGAGACCTTGAAGCAGGGAACCAGGATAACCTATGCTTGGAATACTGGACAATACATGCGTGAAATTGTTGAATATTTTCACTTTCTTAGAAAACAAAGATAAATTCTTTTTGAAAGTCTATGTTACCAAAATTCTTTGTAAAAATTTGTTTTTGAATGTATTTTCTATCCATGATGTTAAGTCATCACTATGCATTTGTAAGTCTCTTAGCAACAGAAGATGAACCCAAATGAGAAAGCATCATGAGCCAACTCCCCTTGCAAGCATCTAAGCCAACAAATGTGGGATTTCAAATTTTACTTTAAAAAATATTCAAAGGAAGTCATGATGAAAGAATGGACCAGTATATATATAAACCTATTAGCTGTTCAAATATTCTCTAACTTGCTTGAAGGTTACACGTTCTTTTATATATATTTAAATCTACTCAGTAAAATGCTAAAAACAGCTTTCTTGGGATCGCTATGTCTCCTGCCAGAGAAGTCACATTTCTTGTAAAACAATGCAATGTAATGGATGGTAGTGGAGTGAGGCCAGACAGTTTTAAATATCAAGCTGACAGTGAAAAGTGGTATTTAGAGGACAGTCACAGCACAGCACACAAGGAAACAGAGCGATCCACTGCTTGATAACTTAACAAAATGCAGTGTGCTTTGCAAAGAGTTATTTTAGCTTCAGAAATAGCTACCTCTTACATAGCTTTACTTCAGGTTTTGTATTTGGTCTGCTGTGGGTGAATTCCATCACAGCATCACAGTGGTGAAATTGATTTTTATTTAACTGTTGAAAGAATTTATTTATTGTGAAAGAGATAGGGAAACACACACACACACACACACACACACACACACACACACACACACAGAAATCATTCCCAAGATGGATGCAAAAGGCAGCGCAGGGCCATGCTAAAGCCAGTAACCAAGAACTTCATCTGGGTTTCTACATGGGTACAGGGTTCCAAGGCCTTGAGCCATCCTCTTTTGCTTTTTACCAGGCCATAAACAAGGAGCAGGATCTGAAGTGGAGCAACTGGGACAGAATCGGTGTTCATAAGGTATGTTGGTACCAAAGGTGGAGGATGAATATGATATACCACAACGCAGCACCCTAGCTGCTTTATTGTTTAGTTTAGAAATTTTTGAATTGGGGTACATGAAATGACCCATTAGAGTGTGGGAGAAAAGATTAGTTTTCTTTTTGAAAATAAGAAATAGATTGAGCAGTCTCAGAAGTTACCATAAAGACTGACAGCAGTGCCTCATTTTAGACAACCTGCAGAGAAAGCTGTTGTGCCTTATGCCATTTCTATAGAGACAGAAAAGATTCCCATATCAGAACAAAGGCACTAGTTCCATTTCAGTGTCTTATAGCTTCCTTAACACTGCACTGGGTTAACTGGGTTTGACTGGTAGATACAAGAGAAACTACAGATTGAAATCAAACACTGAAATGAAACGAATGACCTTGAAACTATTTTTGTTTTTTTAAAAAATGATTTGAAAAGGTTACAGAAATGGATAGGGAGAGATTTCCATCTGTGTCCTGTTTTATAAATAAAGTCTTATTGGAACATGAATGTGTCATCTCATTTGCATATTGTCTGTGCAATATACAATGGCAGACAAGCTTCACATTACAATGGCAGACAAGTTGTAACAGGAACCTCTAAACCTGAAAATACTTTTCATACAGAAAGAGTTTTAGACATTGTTGAACACAATCTAGCTCATTCTGGTGCTCCACACAGAGACAGGACAATAATGACTAATATCTCCAATGTAAACTGTGGGTCTTTGAATAGGTCCTGTATGAGGATCAAAAAATTGTATTTCTAGCAAAATCCAAAGCGATTCCGATGATACTGACCTGCGGGACACCATAAAAAACATTCTAGAGCAATATCCCTTAACTTTTTTATGTTACCATTTATCCATTTATTGTTGATGAAGGCAAAGAGTCTGTAACTTGCATATTAAGTTGCAAAAGTTGCCAGTGATTTCTGCGCAGTAGAAATACAAGTAATTTCCGTTCAGTAAAAAAAAATATAATATCAACAGTTAGTTTTGTTGCCCAGTAGAACATTTACCTGCTTTATGTTGCAGCAACTTGGCAATCTTATTTCAGCATTTTATCTTTCAGTAGCCATAGCATTTTTCAGGTCCTGCTTTTAGACAGTTTTACTATTACAGCAATACTCTCATTGATGTGGTACATAAATCTTTGTGTTAAGTACATTTTTGACATATGCTCGTTATATTTGTCTGATCGCTGTGCTTTTTAACGTCTTCAAAATTCTACCTTGACAGGGTTGTCTGATGAAATACATTTTTTGACAAGCCACCTTAAGCAAATTTGCGCAGGATTCCTAATCAGCTGCTTCTCCCAGACCTTGATTTGCTATTGAAAAAGTAGATGATGCAGCATTTCACAAACTTAGTTGACCCTGGACACTTTCACTCCAACTATCTTTAGAAAATACTGCCCTACATAGTTCTTATTACAGGTATCACACCACTAACACAATTGCTACAAGGAATATGAGTTACCTAACTGAATCTAGTCTCAGTGGGTACAACATATTTTTAAAAATGAGGGAAGAGAGCTTTTGTGTCATTGGGTACTGAGGAGGTCTCTATTCAGGGTATGGAAAGGTTTTGCCCTGTTTTATCTCTTAATACCAAGCAGGACTCCAACATTAAACTCACAAGTCCTGTGAGATGACAGAAAAGTGTCCAGTGCATTTTTTTCCCCCCTTTTTGGAGCCAAGTTTCCCAATGCCAAAAGCCTTTCTTTGCCGCACAGTGAAATGTTTGTAGATTTCTTCCTTTTTTTCAGTGATGTCTAGGATCATTCTCCCACAAAGTTGGAGGGTAGTCACTAGCGGTTTGGGATCAAAAGTAGTTGTGTCAGGAATTCTGGGTTCCGGGTCTGTAACCCCACATCAGCAGAGGTCTGGATGGAGCCCAAACCTATGTTCCAACCATGGTCTCTCCTGGAAAGCTTTCTTGTCATTTGGGAGTTTCGTTTTGTTCCCAGAAAGGTTCTCGCTTTTTCTCTGCAATTCCAACTGATTCCCTTGAGTTGTAACTGAAGTTAGGAGAATTTGAGGATTGTAAAGCTTGGCAGTTTGTGGTCAGCTCCAACATAGAAGCAAACCTTGAAGGGGATCATGTCTTCAAACGCATTAAGTAGAGACACTGCTCTCCTCAAGATAATTCAAGAATATGGAAGTTGGTTCCTATAGTCACTTTGGCCACCTCTTCTTTAACTGCTGGTGTGCATTCTCTCAGGCTCCTTTTCCCAAGGTTCTGTTCATTTGGAACACTGCCTGATCGTGGCAGCTTCCTTTGTGGGGTCCACAAATGAAGAGGCCCTAGGAGCCACAAAATCCACTTTGACATCACCTGCCACTAATCCTCTTGATGTTGTGAGGTGAGTCAGAGGAACACATAAATTCCAAAACTTGAGCCCTGAATTTCTTTCCACCTTCCAGCAGATCACTATGCACTCGCAAGGGTGCACAACTCCATATGTAAAAGCTTTTCTATATTTTCTCAATATCATTCATTCTTCCCTCACTTATAGTTTTCTACTGACTATACACTCAAAAGCATGTTTTCATGCTATGTAATAGGATTCCCCTGTGCCATGACGGAAATTCATTACATTTGCCTATGCAATGGTTACCATCTTAGAGTAGTTTTTTCAACTTTTTGAGATACTTGTAAATGTACATACACTTGTAAGAAACAACACAGAGAAAGCTAATGTACTCTCCTCAGCTTCCCCAATGGTAACAACTTGCAATATTTTCTCCCTTTATTCAGGTCATGATTTGTATTTCTTTATGTTATTCTTTGAATAACAACTAAAATTTGATAAATTTTAATTTATGTATTTTTCTTTCTCCTTTTCTGTAACTCTTCTATTTAAATAAATAGTATTTTCTTAAAGGGATAACCACTGTATTATTGGTTAGTCATTCATATTTGGTCATTCAATTGATCTTTCTCCTTTTTTCGTGCTCCCAAAATCTTTCTTTCATTACTTGCTTTCTGTTCTAAGCAGTTCCTTGACCAGTTCTTTTAAGATACATCTACTGATAAATTCATTTAGTTTTCTTTGAGAATGCTTTTATCTCCCCTTCACTCCTGAAGGGCAATTTTGCTAGACACAGATTTTATGGTTGAGAATTCTTTTCTTTTTCTGGCCTTGAAAAACGTTGTGCTATTTTTCTTTGCCCTACATGGCTTCAGAAATCTGTCATTTAAACTGGTGTTCCATTATCTGCAATGCATCATTATTGTTATTGTCTTCAGGATTTTTTCTTTGTTATTATTGCAGAAGTTTTATTCTGTTGGTTTTAGTCTTTTTTTTTTTCTTTTGCTACTTTGGATTTTTTACTTTGCTGAAAGTGTAGATTTGTCTTTTGCAAAATTTGATGAATTTTCAATCATTATTACTTCAAATACTTGTTTGGCTCCATTCTCTTTTTCCTCTCCTTCTGGGACTCTGCTGATATGAGCTTTGAATTCCTCAGTTTCTGGATTGGTTCCAGGATGCATGTAGATACCAAAACCTACAGATTCTTAAACCCCTAACATAATGTTGCAGTGTTTCTATACAGCTTGTTATATCCTCCTGTATGCTTTAGATAATGTCTAGATTGCTTATAATTCTTAATTCTATTAAAATTCAATGAAAATAATTGCTATTATGATTTATGGGATAATAACAAAGAAGGAAGTCTGTACATGTCCAGTAGAACATATGTTTTTGCAAACATAATTGTATTGCTGCTGTGCCACAGGATATTGGAACTTTGTTATTTTCAATCTATTTTTTCTCATTAAGAATGGATGAATTCTTTTGATGTCTCCTTAACCTCAGTTATTCTATCCTCCGTTATTTCCAGTGTACTATTGAGTGTGGTCAAGTAGTTATTTTTCTCCTTCTCATTTCAGTTCTTAATTTTTAATTCTTTTTATAATATGTTTCCTTGCTGAGATCTTTGACTGTCATTTACTTCAACATAATTTGTGAGTACTTCTTGAATCATCCATACGGTGATTGCTTAAAACTCTTTTCACAAAATTCAAATATCTGAATTATTTCAATGTTGACGTGTCTTTTTTCATTCATGAGGTGATTCACTGCTTCTTGATGTGGAGTGACTTCCAATTGTATCCTGGAAAAATTGCTTATTACATTAGCAGACTCTGGGTTCTGTTTAACTTTTAATTTTAGCAGCCACCTTGCTTAGATTTAGCATGCAGGTCCTGGCTTATTTTTAGGTATCTGGGTCCAATGACAATTTTCAGAGTTGTACTATTTCTGTCCATTTGGTTTATCCTGTCATGCTGAGGCTCAAACTGATCCCTGTCAGTTTTTATTATTTTTTTTTGGGGGGGGTGGAGGCCTAGGAGGCTTGCTCAGGCCAGGCTGTCTGAAGCCTGCAGGTAGGAAAGCGAGTCTTTGTCTTAAGGAAGAATGAAGTTTCCTTGTGCTTGCATGAGCAGGCTCCTTCTGTCTGTGGAGAACGAACAGCATCTTTTTAGTTGGGTTTTTGGGATTACCACAGAGTGACTCTGGGTAGGGTCAGGTAAGTTAGGCCTCCTAGGTCATGTTTGCCTTGGGGAGTCATCCCCGAGCATGTAGAGAATGGAGAGCACTTCCTAGGCCATCCACTTAATGTGGCATGATCCAACTTGCCAATGCATTTGTACCTGCACCCCCAACACATATGGTGCCTTTGTGTGGATAAGACAAGCCTTAGGCTCAGTTGGGGATGAGAATGCTTGCCCAGTTGGCACTTGTGTACTGATCCCCTTTGCTGGTAGCTGCATCGTGTTTCTGAGAGGTTGGGTTGACTGTCAGCATGTAGATGGAGAGTGCTGATTTTCAATTTTTGTCACAATGTCAGGCTGTCCACTTACATTCAGTTGTGCTTTGGATTCATTTCCTTGCTAGTTCTGATGAAGCATACATGTTACTGGCAAGACTCCTGCTCCATCTCAGGGAAGAATGAGCGTATGAGAGCTGCTCTCTTTCTTAATAGGTTGGAGGTTGGGAAATATGAGCTTTGAGTGCCGTTCCTACTCCTCTTCTACTGGGTGATGGTTCATAAGGAGCCTTGGTACTGTGGCGCTCCTCTGCTTGCAATATCTCTTCTATTCTCCGGAGATTTTGTTTAATTTTCTCCTGAATTAGTCTCAGAATTTATAATTATACCTGGCCAAAAGGAGTAGAGAAGGATAAGTCTATACACGTTGTCCAGATCAAAAGTCTCATTTTTTTCAAGTATAAACTGCATTTTAGTGTTCCTAGTTATTAGAAGTCTTTTTACTATCACTTTTGACTTAATTGTTACTTTTGTACTTAGACATTAAAGAATTAATAATCAGTGTGATCATTAAGACCAAGTACAATATCCGCAAATGTGGGTCTAACAAATACTGTGAGGACAGACACTAAGATTTTGCTGTTAAAAACAGAGTGATCATTTTTTTGTTGTTGCTGTAGAGTGTATCTTTGATTTTATTGTTATGTAAGTTTGTGAAAAAATGTGAAAAAAAAAGTGAATAAATGAGACTTACATGTTTGTAATCATAGCAGCTTGTCTTGGGTTCTTATTGCCTCCAAGCAATGATAAGGTCTTTAGCATCTTAATTCACTGACTCTTGATAACAACTCTACATAGTAGTGAGTTGAATAATGACTCCCTAAAATGATCCTCCAAGTCTCAACTTCCAGTACCAAGGAACGTGACATTATTTAGGGGGAACAGTATCATTACAGAGTCAGTTAAGTGAAGAATCTGATCTTTAGTGGACCTCAAATCCTCTTGGGGTTTAAGTCCGCCAGTAGGCCCCAAGCTCACCAAGAGTGAGGCAACCGTGTTCTTTGGCCAAGAACCACCAGAGACAAGCTGGTGAGGAATGTCCGTTTATTCTGCACAAATTCAAGGTTTAGGAAGGTTTACGGAACAGGAGAGTAGGAGGTTTTTTTTTTTTCTTTTTTTCCAGGTAGTCCCTTTACCCAATAACTGCACTGTGATTGGCTAAAAGGTACACCTAATCCTGTTAACCTTCCAATCATGTCAGAGGTCATGTTCCATACACATGGTTGTAAGTTATGCCTTAGCCCAGGGCAGATAAGCTCCAGGTCATGCTCACCAGGTAGCAGGCAGCGATCCCTGGGGCCAATGACCAGTGTACTTATGAGAGGGAGAGAACTTTGAGATGCAGAGAAAAGAATACATGAAGATGAAGCAGAGATTGAGTGTACACTGTCTCAAGCTAGTGAAAACCATAGGTTTCCACCAGCCAGCAAAAGTCAGAGTCAGAATAGATTCTCCCCCAGAACCCACAGAGAAAGCTAGCACTGCCAAAAACTTGATTTTGAATTCTGGCTCCCAGAAATTGGAATTTTAAGTCACTAAGTTTATAGTTATTTGTTATAACAGCCCTAGGAACTAATTCAGATAGTATGATGTATCTCTGTGCTGCAAATGAGGAAACAGAGTCATAAATGTCAGATGCTTTATATATGTTCAGTTAGTAAGTAACAGAGAGTGGGAAATTTGAATGCCAAATCTACCTATTATGAAGCTTTCACTTTTCTAAGCTTAACCTTCTAAAGTTTTATTGCTGACAGACTGAAAACAGCACCAAAGCCTCTATACCTCTCACTTCCTCCAACTTTTTCTTCAGGGATCTCTCCGTACTTCAAAATATGCATTCCTTACTGATGCTGGATTGCTGGATTCTTCCATCTCAAGGTAAATTCATCCCGTTCTGGGATGAGAGTCATGTTGAACACGATGTTCAAACTATTGATACAGCAGATTGGAGTTAGAGATGGTTTTAGGCAAAACAGGGTCATCAGCTCATGTCACTCACAGTGATTCCTAGTTTCCATCTTATTTAAAAGCAATCTGGCCATTGTTTTGAGCCTCTGAGCTACAGCAAAATAAACACGCCTCATGAAACTTGACGCTAAAAGAGAACAGAGTGTGTTATTCAATTTGCTCCTTGCCAAGAAACCTTGTATCAGGTTCTGGGGAGAAAAGCAGCAGTTGTTACTTCCCCCTAGTTCTTCTGAAAGAGTTTCTTTGGTAATATGATGTCATTAAACATTATGCACAGTTGGCCAGATATTAAAATTATAGAGGAAAACATGTAAAGATACGTGCATGTAGAAATAAACTAACGTGTGAGAACAGAGTGCCTGAGTAGCAGACGGCGCTCTTGGGGCTGGTGTCCTGATACCTTGTCTACCCCTAAAATTAGTGTCACTAAGTAAGTTGTTTCAACATTAAATAGTTACCAAGTACCTACTGTGTTCTAGAAATTATTCTGGTTGATTCTCTGCTTAATGTCAGACTGGGAACATTCTAGACATATTCTCTGAATATAATGAAGACAAACAGAATGTCACTTTCTGTGTTTCCTTTGTATTATTTTTTGCCTCCTCTGGCAGGAATTGGGAAAAATAAGAACACACAATTCTATATCAGAGTTGAATAAATCAGAGACTAAATTCTTTCTTGACCTTCGTCTTTCCAAGTGGTGAATTTTCTACATTCATTCAGTTGACAACTTTGAACAAGTGGCTTAACAGCTAGAAAATCAGAGAAAATGAATAAGAACAGTTTCTTAAATTCTTACTATTTACTTAAATATTTCTGGAAAAATCTTTTAATGCATGCATCCATTGTATTTTTGGGTCAATTCGTGCATAAGAAAAAAATGCATTGATGTTACATAATTATACTTCACAACATATGAGTTTGTATCTGAGTATCAGTTCTATTGTAGAATGTTCCAAAAGCATATAAATATGCTCAAGAAAAGGATGACCTTCTTCTGGAGTATTGATGTTACCTATATTTGAGAAAAGCTGTTATTTCCACTGCATTGTAATACCCTATTAGAGCTCAGATATATTTTCTTCTCCAGTGAAAGATGGAAAGAGCAGCTTACCACACTTATACAGCTAGATGACTGTGGATGGATTCTTCCATCTCAAGGTAAATTCATCCCGTTCTGGGATGAGAGTCATTTCCCTTGGATAATACCAATTAATGAGATTGCTGACTACGTGGTAGTTCTACTTTTAGGTTTTTGGGAGCTTTTATATTGTTTTCCCTTTTGGGGGGCTTTTTTCCATTTATTATTATTATTATCATATAATTATCATTTTAAGATACAGTTCCATACACCCTGGGATTTGCCCTGACCCTTCCTCTAATCCTGCTGTTCGCCCCCAACTGAGTTCTCTCATATCATTACAACAGCATAGTTGCTCGTAATAGTGATAATAAGGACTTATCATTGCAGGCATGGTCAATAACAGAATCCAGGATCCCATTGTCAGAGACATCCAACAGTTTCACTGGGAGTCCATCCTTGATCCAGATGTAGAGATGCACACTGCACCATATCCTCATATCTGAACATGTCAGTCTCAACTACACGGTCACTATAAATCCCCCCCAAGTGAAAAGCCACAAAACAAAACCAACAACAGGAAGAAAAATGGGAATTTACAATGCCACAAAGATAAACAACATGACACTGGATATGATAGTCTCCATTACACAGTCACTATACATCCCTTGAAATGTAAACCCACAAAACAAAATCAACAACAGGAAGGAAAAAATAGAAACTTCAACGCCATGAAGTTATATAACATGCTACTGAATGGCTAATGTGTTGCTGAAGAAATGTAAAAGAAAATCAAGAACTTTCTTGAAGAAAATGATGCTACTGTATGATCTATGAGTCATTAAAGAATTTAAGGAGAAAAATATGTTTGAAGAAATGAAACTAAAAACAAACAAAAAAACCCAAATCCATGAGATTATAATTTCTGCAATAAATATATGGTTTTGTGTTTTTAATCCAGTCTAGTAATCTAAGACATTTGATTGATGAGTTTAATCCACTTACATTCAGGGTTTATATATATATACACACACATATATGTATACCTACATATATATATATATATATACACACACATATATAGATATATAGCAATCTGTTCCTGTCATTAAGTATGGGTTGTTCATTGATTTAATCTTCTCTTGTTATTTTACTGGGGTGTTCTTCATATTTGCCTTTGGTTTTGGTGGGTACTATTCCTCTTCTCTGTCAAGAGAACATCTTGAAATATCCTTTGTAGGGTAGGTTTGGAAGAGGCATAGTCTTTTAACTTTTCATTATTGTGGAAGAATTTCGATTCATTTCCAAAGACAAAGGAAAGCTTTGCTGGGTGCATTATTCTGGGCCAACATTTTTTCCCTTTTAGAATCTGGAATATGTTGCTCCATTCTCTTCTAGCCTGTAGAGTTTCCTGTGAATTTAATTGGCATTCCTCTATATGTCAGCTGATTTTTTTCATGTGCACATTTAAGGATCTTTTCCTTATGTTTGATTGACAAGAGCTTGACCATCATGTATTGTGGTGAAGATTGCTTTTGTTCAACACTGTTGGAAGCTCTGTGCCCCTCCTGGATGTTGTTTCCCAATTCTTTCTCCAGATTAGGGAAATTCTCCTTTATTATTTCATTAAATACATTTTAGACCCAGTTTCTCTTTCTGCACCTTCTGGGAACTCCCATAATTCTTATATTTGGCCTTTTAATAGTGTCTTTCAATTCTTGAATACTTTGTTTGGCTTGACCCAGCTCAGAGAGAGAGAGAAAATCTCCTATCCACTAGTTCACTTCCAAAATGGCCACAACAGTCAGGGCTGGGCTAGGCAGAAGCCACGAGTGAGGATCTTCTTCCACATCTAGCAGGTGGGTTCGGGGGTACAATGACTTACGTCATCCTCTACTGTTTTCCAGACTATTAGCAGGGAGCTGGATGGGAATTTCAATTGGTGCTCATATGGAATGCTGCGACTGCAGGTGGCAGCTATAGCTTCTATGCCACAACACCAAACCCAGCATTTATTCTTTTCTATTTTATTGTAATTGGGACTGTTTTCTTAATTTTTTCATATTGTGTTTAATGTATATAAATGCATCTAATTTGTATGTGAGGTTAAACTTTGCCAGTTTACTAGTTTCAAGGTTTGTTTTTGTGGTATCTTTAAGGTTTACTGCAGTAAGCTCATATCGTTTACGAAAAAGAAGGCAATTTAATTTCTTCCTTTCCAATGTATATGCCATTTGTTTCTTTTCCTTGCTAAATTGTCCTGGCTTGGATATCAAGCACTATATTCTATTCAACAATAGAAATGGCAAGATTGCGCATCCTTGACTTGTTACTGATGTTAGAAGAAAACCCTTCACGTTTTCACCACTATCATGTTAGCCATATATTTCTATGCTTGTCTCAAGTATTTTGTGAATAATTATTATTTATTTATTTGAAAGCCATATTGAGATAGAGAGACACAGAAATCTCCCATACACTAGTTTACTCCCAAATGACCACAATATCTAGGACTGGACCAGACCAAATATTGGAGCCAGGAGTTTCATCTGGATCTCTCACATGAGTGCAGGGTTCCAAGCACTCGGGCCATCTTCAACTGTTTTTCCAAATACATTAACAAGCAGCTGGGTTGGAAATGGAGCAGGCAGTAATGGAATCGGTTCTCATATGGAACGGTGGCATCACAGGCAGAGGCTTTACCTGCTCTTTCTCAGTGTCAATGCCTCAAAAACAGCTTTTGACTGCCCTTTGATTTATTCCTTGCCCCACTGGTTGTTTAGGAGTACATTGTTTACTTTTCAAATATACGTGCATTTCCAGCTTTTCTCCAATTATGAATTTCTGGTTTCATATCATTATGATCAGAGAAAATATGTGATATTATGTCACTTTGTTTAAATTAGTTGAGAATCTGGTGCAATGATTCAGTGACTAAATCCTTGCCTTGCAAGTGTCGGGATCACATATGGGTGCTGGTTTGTGTCCTGGCTGCCTCACTTACTATTCAGCTCCCTGCTTATGGCCTGGGAAAGGAGATGCATCAAAGTCTTGGGACCATGCACTCACACGGGAGACCCGGAAGGAGCTCCTAGCTCCTGGTTCCTGTCTTCAAATCAGTTCAGCTCCAGCCCTGCTGCCACATGGGAAGTGAACCAGCGGGTGGAAGATCTTTCTGTCTCTTCTTCTCTCTGTGAATCTGCTTTCCCAATGGAAAAAAAATGTATATATAGTTACTTAAAAATAAACTGACACTTGGTTTGTGCTTAATAATATGATCTACTCTGAATGTTGCTCTGTGTTCTCCTGAAACATAAATGTGTATTCTGCTACTGTTAGACAATATGTTTTGTATCTGTCTGTTGGGTCCATTTGATTCAAAGTGTAACTCAAGTCCGATATTTCCTTAGAATGATTTATCCATTATTGCAAGGGAAATATTAAAGTTCTCCCCTATTGCTGCAAACATCTCCATTCAAACTATTAATATTTGCTTTATATATTTAGATGCTCTGCTGTTAGGCGCATTGGTATCTATAGGTGTGATGTCCTCTTGATGAATTGACTCTTGTCATCTTAATGGCATTTAATATTTCTTTTGATGTTCTTAACATTTATTTTGCAAAATGTAACAGTTCCTCCTAGCCTATTTACACGGAATGTCTTTTCCTGTCCCTTTACTTTCAGACAGGTTAGCTGTCTGTTCGTGCTTTTGAGTTCTTTGCAGATTCATATTTGCCATCTGTGAAGCCATGAACAGCAAACCAGCCTTGAATGGGGGTAGGTTAATTGCTACAGAACCAGATGGAGGGGTCTGTATGCAAAGCATTGTAATCAGCTGCTGTTAAAGCTTCTGATAGAATTTTACTAGGATCTATGGCCCTTTGTTGAGTTCCAACCTTGGCTGCTATGTGTTCCCATTTCTCTTCCATCATCTTAGCCTATTCCAGCTACTCAGTTATACGTATAGCTTTAGCATTCTGAATGGAATGAGGAAAGGGTTGTGTTATTGGGAAGCAGGAGGCATCATGCGCAGCTGGGGGAGATGATTCCTTCCTGTTTGGGAGAGATTGAGTGGTCTGTCTTGGCAATGGCCAAGGGGTGATGCAGGTATATGGAAACTGTTCTTAGCTTCTATCATGTATATATTCTTGCATACTTTGCTCAAGTGTTGGGCAGGAACTTCTGAACTGGACTACTGGACCTGGACCAAGGCACTCCCATCTGTGAGTAGTTTCCACAACTGCTGATTTTATTAGGTTCTGATAGTGGGAAACTCTTATCATACAATTCTGTTGATGACTGGCTTATCTCTAAAACATCTATAGTGCTAAATATGTGTGAGAGACTGTGCTAAGTACTTGAGAATCATTAACACATGCTATACCACTTCTCAGCCATTTTTTCTTAGATGAGAAAACAGAAGTACCTGAGGTGTCTTAGCTAGTGAGGCAGGTGGAGTCTAGATTTGAACCCAGGGGTTTTGTCTCCTAGAAGCTGTGTGTGTCTTTTAACTACCTAGTTGTATTGTAGAATCAACATGCATATAATTTCTGATCTATAGTTGATATTGTTGGTAGAAAAAGACATTGAAATTTATGAATAATTAAGTTAGTCTTAGAGAAACGAAGTAGTAAGTAGCTATAGAAGCTATAAAATGTTCCTGTGTCCTTCTGGTTGTGCTCATCTAGGACAACTCAAGCTAATATAATGTCTTCTTCCTCCAGGGAACCACAAAATCATGGCTCGCTTTCTCATAAACTATGTGTCCTTTAGAACAAACACATTACCACTGAATAAAAATTACAGTATTACTTAATAAGAGAAGCTAAGAAGTGAATTATTTCAAAAGTTATACCCATGAAACAGGCTAAATTAAACCAGTAATTTCACAAGAGTACCAGAAGTCTAAATATACTTTTTGAACCGCCTGAAGATACCAAATAAATTTATACAAGGCACAGTTTGAAAAATCTAGACTGAGCTTTCCATTGTCAACCTCAAAGCCAACTCAATGTGAATGCTGGGTGGTGGCAAGCTCAGAGGGTTGCTGCATGTTTCAGTTCTTGCTGGGGCTCAGATTTCTGACCTCTGAGCACCATGACAAAGCAGAGTCCTACCTCCAGACCTGAAGGGAATGGGCAGCAAAGACATCTGAATCCCCTTGCCTCCACGTGCTGTGCTGTCACCTAATTTTTTTTTTTATCTATCTCTTAGGAGCCCAGGACAAATGCTTCAGGTGAATCCCAAGCTGTCTCAGAGTTTTCAGAGTATGAGAGGGTTTTATGTCTCAGTACCCAGTGGGAGCAGCTATAAATGATGTTCATTTTATTTATTTTTATATTTAAAGGATTTCTAAGCCTAGCAGTTTAAGCATGGTAACCTGCCTGGCGAGCCCTGATCTGTGCACAGCCCTGCTTGCAAAATCCTTTTGTGGGATCCAAAGACATTTATGATCATAATTCTGAGTTCACTGCCACTGTGGTTATTATAAATACCTGAAGAAAATGAAAGCTAAAAAAGAAGGTTAAAAATTTTAAGATATAAAATTCAGCTGGAGAAAGAGATGGAAATGAGAGGAAATATTCATATTTGAAGAAAGCCATGTAAACTCCAACCACTTCAAATTACCTCACAAATATAAAAGCAATCTTAAAAGAATTGATGGTGTGTGTGATTCAAAGAAGAAAAGGCTTCCACATGTAATCATAATAAAATTTGACAGATTTTTTCCCCTATGAATCCATGCTGTGCGCTTTACAGTTTGGACCAACCATCCATTTAACTAATAGCAGGATTGCCTATTATTGCCAATGGTCCATCAAGCACTGAAGAGCGTAATGAATAAGCATTGAGAAAGATCTGTGCTCTGAAGCCACTACTGAGAAGTTCAGTTTGGCTAAGAGCCTATCACTGTGGTCCAGTGTCAGTCTGTTTTGTGTTACTATAGCAAAATGCTTGAAACTGGGTGCTTTTTACAATAAAAAGAGATTCACTTAACTCACAGTTTTGGCTGAGTCACCTGGCAGATGACATTACATTGTGGGAGCAGTCAGTGGCATTTTTGAAAGAGGGATTCCAAGGACTTGCCAGGCTTACTTATAAGGTTGTGCTCTCACCATAACCAATCTAGTCATGAAAATCCTAATTCACTCCTGTGATATGAGCAATAATCCTTTCTGAAGATGGTGGCCTAGCCTCACCTAGCCCTTAGCACATAAACCCTTGGGCAACAAATCACATCCAAATGTAGCATAACAGTACAAGATAGAGATGAGATTGAAGAAGTAAGCAGGGGTAAAATTTTCAAGACTCTGCCTTTTTAAGATTTATTTATATGTATTTGAAGACAGAGCTATAGACTGGGGAGAGATAGAGATCTTCCACCAGCTGGCTCACTCGCCAGATGGCTTTAGCATCCACAGATGGGCCAGGCTGAAGCCAAGAGCCAAGTGTTTCCTTCAGGACTCCCACATAGGTGCAGGAACCCAAACAAATGGGCCAATTTTTTTTGCTGCTTTCCCAGGCACATTAGCAGGGAAATGAATTGGAAGTGGATCAGCTGGGGCTTAAACTGACGCCTAAGCAGCGTGTTGGCATTGCAGGTAACAGTTGACCCCTTTAAGTCAAAATGCCAGCTCTACCAACATTCTTTTAAGACTAGTTGAAGACACTTGTTCTGCACCTAAGGCAGTATGGAGCCAGTAATCTTGTCAGTTTCCGTCCTATTCATTTCAGGAGCAGCTGGTGGGGCCAACTTCATGAGCACGTGACCTGTGCAGTCATACAGGGCTCTGTGTACTTGGGGTTTTGCTACATGATCACTATCTTCAAATTGTTAATGACTTCATTTTTGAGTTTGTGATTTGTAATTGACATATGAAGCTTGAAGCTTGGCACCTCCTTCAATCTCCCTGTGGTATGGCTCTCAAGCATCCTCACTACTGACATCCCATACCTCACTTCAACTCTTTCTTGACACGAGATGCCCTCCATGCCTGCAAAGGCCTGTAAATGTAGGAGAGCACTCGGTGGCATCCCTTTATGTGCAACAGGGTGGCAATCCTTGTTCCAGACTGGCAGTGACATGGCATTTCTGGTGGGTAACTTTGTGTGGGTAGGGGAAAGCTCAGTTTCCACCTTTGATGGAGATATTCTAGCACAAAGGGTCAAAGATCCTTACAGATCAGCTATCTGCCATAGGTTGGGGCAGCAGGCCACGGGAAAACAACAATGGCTGAACTTCTCCAAGGCCCAGCTCCCTACTGGGGTGTTGATCTAGCAGCCAGTGGGAAAGAGAGATCTGTTAATGGCTCAGTCCAAGGGGAGACTGTCCGATGTAGCAGGGTGAAGGCCTCAGATGGGAAGTTCCCATGCTGGCAGTGTCTCTTAACTGTCTCTGTGCCAGGGGGATTTTCTCTTCCTCATTCCAACTGCCTAAATCTACTCTGAATCCACCACTTCTGGATCAGAATCAGATCTGGTCAGTATGAAACAGCTCTCAGGGATAAGAGCAAAAATGAATATTGTGAAGTTTTGATGATTCTGCAAATGGATCCAATACCTTTAACAGTTCTGCTTCAAACTGATATTGCATAATAAAAACACATAGGGTAAACGACAAATAGAAAAGGCAACCAGGATAAGGATGGGTATAAAAAAGGAAAAACTCTAAAGTTTACTTTTATTGACACCAGTTTCCTGTTTTTTTTTTTTTTAAACAAGATGCTTATTGTCATCTTGCATGAGGTTGACATATCATGAGGGTGCTTTAGGGAGCTGGAAAGCACAAATAAACCTGTAGTAAGATGGTCACTGAAGCAGGGAGATGTCAACATATGACTTCATCTACAGTTTAGCATGCCTAATCATTCACCCTCCTCTAAAGAGTGTTTTTCAAACTGTCGCCTCCTCCCAAATAACCTGTAACACTTTGTAGAATGTACATAACTGGGCAACTGGGCCTGCATAATCAATTTTCTGATTTGGAAAGTTGGAATGTGGGTTTGAAGTAGTATACTTCATCATGCCTCCTCTGGAGTGTATTTAATCCATGTATTCCTTGAAGGCAGAATCGGGGCTTGCAAATAAATTTTCCTAAAAGCCCACATCTTTTCCCTGAGGACTCTTTCAGATCCTGCTGAGTAAGTAATGAGCCACATGGCCCTGCTCCTTGGTCACCAATGATTGGGCAAGGTGTGGCTACATGATCCAAGCTGTATCAAATTCCCTTTCCGGAGGTTTTATATTTAACACTTGAGGACTGGATTCAGTGTTTACTTTTTTCTCAATGAGGAGGCTTGATGTAAAGCCATGTTAAGGCAAATACATTTGACTTCCATGTAGGTGCAGCAAAGGAACTATGTCAAGAGATGCAGAGAGAATTAGCTAAGTAAAAACAAACCAGCTCTCAGTTCCTACAGGATTTTTACTTTCAGCCTCCAATCTCACCAAAAAAAAAAAAAAAAAAAAAAAAAAAAAAAAAAAAAGACTACTGTCCATCTCCTTTTCTCCCTTGTGCTTTTCATTTTCCATTTTCACTACCAGGACAATGAGCATGTGTTTTAAGATCAGCTGATGAGCAACCTAAATTTTATCTTTAATATTCCTTTTGCTGTGAAAGTAACAGTTTCCAAAATAAGGAGGTAAACATTTTTGAGGACCCATTTTCCATTTTTCTGCCTACCACAGAGATACTTTGAAAAAATGTAAATTTTTCAAGTTGATTAAAGGATAAATGAAAACATAAGAGTATCAATTTTTATATAATTTTAAAACTTTTTATGATACAGTTCCATAGGCTTGGAGATTTCCCTTCTCATACTCCCAGTACCAATTATTGTTGAGCAAACTTAATATTTAAAACACAAACAAAAACAAAAACAAAAACCAACCTATTTCCAACTAAAAAGTGATGTTTGGCTAAGATCATCTTAAAAGGAAATTTTTAGCATACACCCAAGGACTAGTAATTATTACATTTCACTAATTATTCTAGAGACCAGAAGGTGGGATTAACGTTTAACTAATTTTTAGATGTCTGCATAACCTTTATTCTGAAAAATACAAATACATTGCAGTATTGGAAGATAGTAGGATAATATCACAAACATAGGTGCAAACATCTTATTACAATATTACAAATCTGGGGCTGGGGTCATGGCATAGCACAATAATCCCCTGCCTGTGGTGCCAGTATTGCCTATGGATGCCCGTTTGAGTCCTGGCTGCTTCATATCCAGTTCTCTGCTAATGATCTGGGAAAGCAGTGGAGGAGGGCTCAAACCCATGGGACCCTGCACCTGCGTGGGAGACCCAGAAGAAGCTCCTGGCTCCTGGCTTCTGATAAGCTCAGCTCTGGCCTTTGTGGCTACTTGGGGAGTGAACCAGGGGATGGATGATCTTTCTGTGTGTCTCTCTTTCTCTCTGTAAACCTGCCTTTACAATGAAAAGAAATAAATATTTTAAAAAATAGAAGAGGAACACATGACTGAACGAGTGCTTAAATAGAGTCAAAATTTATAAAATGAATCAAGTAAACATTCTTTTGAATGTTCTAGGACTTTAAAATGTAATATGTAAATTAAGAAATTATTAGATGGATTTAACAGCAGGCACACAAGAGGACAGGATTAATGATTTCAAAAATAATTCTACAGAAAAGGAAAAAGAATAAATGAGAAAATTTAGAAAACAGAAAGGATAAAAAAGAAATTGGGACACAATAAAAAAACTGACAAATATGTTTGGTGAAGCACTAGAAAGCAGGGAAAGAGCTAACATGATAAAATCAGTATTTGAAGAAACAATGGCTAAGAATTTCCTCAGTCTGGTGGAAGATGTCAACCCATATGTTCAACCTGCAGTAATAAGACCAGTATAGTACACTGGTGTTGGTGTTGTGGTGTAGCAGGTTAAGCTGCTCCTTACTAGGACAGCATCTGTATTGGTCTGCCAGCTTGAGTCCTGGCTGCTCCACTTCTAATCCAGCTTCATCTCTTCTAATGCACTTGGGAATGCAGCACAAGATGACCTGAGCACTTGGACCGCTATACACATACAGGAGACACACAATGGAATTCTGAACTCCTGGCTTAGGCATAACCCAATCTCTGCTGTTACAGCCATTTGGGGAGTGAATTAGCAGATTGAAGATTCTCTCTCTCTCCCTCTCTCTGTTATTCTACATTTCACATAAACAAAACAGATTTTTTTTTAAAAAAGAAATATGGCCTGTAGTGAAACTATTGAATACCAAAAATATAGAGAATATTCTAGAAACAGCCAATGAGAGTAAAAGATCTATTGCTTTCGGGAGGATACCTGTTACAATTAGAAGCGATTTCCTCATAGAACCATGTAAATCAGAAAATAATGAAGTGATATCTTTGAAATTCTGAAAGAAAAAAAAAAACCCAAACTGCCAATCTACAGCTCTATACTGAGAAATAATACCCTTCACAGAAACAAATGGCAAGGTAATGTGCGAGAGATTCCACTTCAAAATAGAATCATGGTCCAAGAAACATTAAAAGTTCTTCCATTTGAAAAAAGACAGATCTGATATAGAAGCATGGAAGTATAAGAAGGAGTGAGTAGCCCTCAAAAATGGTAAGTATTTTGAGTAAATGTGAAAGGCTACTATCAATGTGAGCAAGATCTTGTGAGGTTTCTAAAATATATGAAAATAACATGTAACAATATGAGCAAAACAGGTGGAGGAATAAGCAGAGTTAAACTGTTGTCAAGTTCTCATTTTGTTGAAGGCATGGTAAAGGTATGGGTTTAAGGTAATAAATATGTTTGTGATTTCTAGGACAGGCACTAGAATACTGATGTGAAGAGATTTGCAACATGACTGACAGGATAGAAAGTAGGATCATAAAAATATTCTATAGAAAGAGTGTGGTAACAGCAGACGTATAAACGAACATATTTGTAGACAACTCAAAGACTGTAGAAAGAAATTTCAACGTGTATCGACATATGATGAAGTTTATACCATATTCTTCAAAATCAATCTTCACCATTTGCTTTTAGCTTTATTACATGGGAATTTTATATAGTATGTTTATATGTTTATACTTCTATGTGTACATAAAGTATGAAAAATACGTATGTATGCATATATATATAGATATACTAACACACATATACATATCCACTTTCATTAGTTGAATATAATTACCAATTCTTCTTGTTTTTCTTGATTTCTCTTGTCTTTAGTTTTTATTTTGTGATGTGGTATCTTACCGTCTATCGTACTGTTATTTCTGTCCTAGGCCTACACCTACCCTTTTTTGTCAGCGTTTATTAAGAATGCTTTCCAGAATGGGACATAGCATTCCAAGAATGTTCTGACCATTCCAGAAAGATCTGCAATTGTGATAACTTCAAATTTATTAGGTATTTTGGGAAGCATTACTACATTGATTCATGCTGAACTTGCAGATAATGGCAACATCAGTGTCATTCTATGTTTGATTCCATTCATCTTTGACATTGTGTTCTCCAAAAGTTCATTTGCTGAAACCTGACTTCCTCAATGTGTTAGTGTTGGGAGTTTAGGCCCAGTGGGAGGCATTCAGGTGTGAATTGCTCAAGGCCTTTGTTGTGAGGATGAGTTAACTGTGTTGGAAGTCCCGTCTTCTATACATGGCCTCACAAACCTCCTGTCTTGAGGTCCTCACTAAAAGCTGAGCAGATCTTAGCACCCTTCGCTGGGACTTCCCATTTTCCAGATCCATATGTGAAATACACCTTTTTTTCTTTATAACTTTCTCATTTTCAGGTACACAGTTATAGTGACAAATATGGGCAGAGACAAGCCTCTCTACTGATTCTGCAAGTTGATTTTCCAAACCCAAGTGTGAGAACTTTGAATACTCTTTGTTTGCTTTTCATTTGATCTGTGCCAATACTAGCCTGAATTCATTGTGGACCCAGAACCTGTTATCCCTGTGCAAACCTTCACCTACTACATTTTTTTGAATGTTAAATTTATGGGCAGGATAGGCTTTGAAGTTCAAGCAATATAGATTTTTCTGGCAATGAGAATTACGCATTGGAAAAAGTCAATGGAATAGAGCCTTGAACGACCATTAAAGGTAGAACAAATCCTCATCTGCCAAGGTTGCTTGTGTTTCAATATAGCCAGTGAGTCACTGAAATGGAGTAGTGAGCAAACAAAGACATTATGAGAGGGGAGAGGAAGCTGATGCTTGTGAAAACACCATTGAGCCCATCTTTAACTTCATCAAGGAATCCACCTCCTCAGTTTCCTTAGTCCCGGCATACAAAGCTCCATTTCAAAAAGCAGTTTTACAAGCTGTTTCCTCTTTGCTTTTATTCTTTTTGCTTCTAGAAAATCCTACTCACCTTTTAAGTACCAATTCAGATATCACATTCTATGTTTTGTCCCTGACTATGCACCATCACCTTCTACTGCAAACCAAGTCATAAATAATACTTCACGCATGTGTGTTCCTTTAACATAATATTCATTCTGATATATTATTATAGTCAATGATTCATGTGTCTGAATCACTGATTTGTTCACATCTTTGGAGCAATTTCTGAGTCTAAATTGTGTGCAAATTGCATGGAGTTAATAAGAGGTATTGAATAAATGTTTATTAGATAAAGAAGTACTTCTTATGCCCTTGTCAAATAATCTTCCTGTGGAAGCTTTTAGTTTTCTTGTTATCAAGTTGGGTAATTCTTTCTAAAAATTTACCAGAGCAGGAGAATCAAGATGGCGGAATAGGGTAAGGACACATTGAAACAGAGAATCGTTAGCCAGGGTGAAGCAGAGAAAGCACATTTCAGGAAATAGGAGAGCACAGGTTGATAGCAGAGAGGCACCTGGACACTGACGGACATAGGAAAGCAGTGGAAACTATGGTGTGATCCTGCAGTGACTCCAGTGGCAGTCAGTGAGTGGCGATCTGAGTTCCACCAGTGGTTATAGCTCAACCAGTGGCCAGGTGGGAAGGAGAGTTCATCAGGAGCTCAGGAGGTGAGCCCAGGCAAAGAACTGCCTGTCCTGATGATTTGTTTGCTTGAACCAGAAGCTTAGACAGAACAACAGACCCCAAGAAGGCGATGTGGGAACATGGTGGATTTTACAGCCCTGACCCCACCAGAGCCACATCAGGCACCATATTGTGTAGGGAGACAAAGTCTTTGAGACAGGGCCGTGCATGCACTGAGCTGGGAGTGAACTAATTTTTGCCTCAGTGCATTGCAATGATGTGGTATCCTATAAGTCCCAACCAAAATAGGTCCAGGTAGCTTCCATAACTAATGACCAGCAGATCCAGATGTCTACTAGTAGCACATCAAGTGGCATTTTGTACAGTGTGACAAAGGCTTTAGGACTGCAGGGACAACAGTGAGGACATGCACTGAGCTGGGAGCAAACTCAATGAGCACAGTACACTGCACTGGTCCCACATAGAAAATAACACCGACAGGTGAAAATTGGTCCATGTGGCCCTCAGACCTAATGGCCAACAGGTTCCAGCAACATCAGCACCACCAGTAACCTAGCTATTCAGCACACCTGGTATCTCCCTAATCCTGGAAATTGCTTAAACCAGAAGTGGGAGAAAGATTGTATAGACAACAGTGAAATCTCAGCATGAGATCACAGGAGATGGAGAGTGGTGAGCCAGGAGCTAAGGTTACAGAGACCCTGGTGGAATCCTAGCACAATAGCCTAGACCTGAAACTCACTGTAACTCAAGTGGCTGTAAACAAAGAACCGTTTATTATTACTGAAGACTCCCCTGCAAAGGAGCAAAAGCTTTTGTCAACCTCAGAGTTAACTGAGGAAGACATCAAGGAAATGGAGGATACAGAATCAGAAAACTCATTATAAAGCTTCTTATCAACAATGAGAAACATGTAATATGGGAGTTCAAGGAATTTAAGGACTGTGTCACAAGGGAAATAGCAACACTGAAACAGAATCAAACTGAATTATTGGAAATGAAGGTTGCAATAGAGCAAATTAAAAATTCAGTGGAAAATCTCCATAATAGAAGAATGAGGCAGGAGAAAGAACCTCAGAATTGGGAGATATTTCTTATCACAGTGAGGAAACAATCAAAAAGCTAGAAGCAGAGCTGGGTCAAGCTACAAAACGTATTCAAGAATTAAGAGACACTATTAAAAGGTCAAATATAAGAATTATAGGAGCTATAGAAGCTGCAGAATGAGAAGCTAGGTTTAAAATGTACTCAATGAAATAATAAACTAAAATGACCTTAAACTGGAGGAAGAATTGGGAAACAACATCCAGGAGGGGCACAGAACTTCCTACAGGGTTGACCAAAAGTGAGTTTCACCATGGCATAGCTCTCTTCAGTTGAACATAAGGAAAAGATCCTTAAATGTGCATGTAAAAATGCACCAATCAACCTATAGGGAAACTTCAGTCAGGCTCCCAGCTGACCTCTCAGAGCAAACTGTACAGGCCAGAAGAAAATGGAGCACCATACTCCAGATTTTAAAAGCAAAGAATTGTTGGTTCAGAGTAACATACCCAGCAAAGCTTTCCTTTGTCTTTGAAAAGGAAATAAAATCCTTCCACAGCAAAGAAAAAGCTCAAAGAATCCACCTATTCCAGACCTACCCTACAAATGATACTTAAAGACGTTCTGTTGACAGAGAAAAGGAATAGCACCTACCTAAAGCAAAGGCAAATGTGGATAATATCCCAGTAAAATGACAAAAGACTGAACAAACAATGAACAACCCATTAATAAAATGACAGGACCAGGGCCTGGCACAGTAACCTAGCGGCCAACGTTCTCACCTTGCAAGATCTGAGATCCCATATGGGTACTGGTTCTAATCCCAGTGGTCTCACTTCCCATCCAGTTCCTTGCTTGTGGCCTGGGAAAGTCTTGGGACCCTGCACCCACTTGGAAGACCTGTAAGAGGCTCTGGGTTCCTGACGTCAAATTGGCGCAGCTTTGGCTGATGCGGCAACTTGGAGAGTGAATCAGCAGAGGGAAAATCTTCTCTCTCTTTGTCTCCTACTCTCTCTCTGACTTTCCAATAATAAAAAAATAATACTTCTCTATTTCTCTCTATATTATATTCTATATATAATATATATTCTATATATTTCTCTATATATTATATATTTCATTCAAGTTCACACCTATTTCTATAGAGGTATTGTTGCCTTTTGGAGATTTTTGCTTCCTTTCTCCTTCATATTCCCTTTGTTCTTATGATGTCTCTGAGTTTGCTGTAACAATTCCTTCTTCTTCATAAAATAACTTTTCTCCCAAAATACTTTTTTGTTCAGATAAAATGTAAGGGATCATTTGTATTTTAGTTTTGTCTTTGTTTCTTAGTAAGCCCAGGTGGGTAACTTCTGAGTGAGTTTTTTCAGCTATAATTAATAGCAGCAGTATGTGTGAATGCCACGCTAGACTAGCCCAGAGAGTTGAATGTCATTCACACTAAGGTTTATGATAGCAATATCCATATTCTTGGTGTTGTGGGACAAAGAAGGGTCTGTCACTCTGTCCAGTTAGGACAGTATGAATGATGCTGTGAGGCTTGTGGTAGCAATAGGTGTGGCCTTGTGGCTCTGTGATATGGATGGAACATTCCCTTTGTCTTGCTATCTGGGTATGGGCAATTTTGGTCTCAAAACACTGAAAAACCTCAGTTCAAACACTTGCAGTGGGTTTATGAAGGGAACCTTTATCAGGTTCCATGAGATGAATGCAGGTTATTGTGGGAATTGTGTAGTGGCAGATGTGGGCTAAGTGTAGTGGAGTTCAAGTAGGGTTTTCCCAACTTCCTATAGGATAGGTTCAGATGACTCAAGAATAAAACAGTAATAGTCACAGTCCTGGAGCTAAAGAGTGAGAAGGGTGCTTTTCTCTGGTCCATGGAAAAATTGTAGGTTATGTTGGTAATTTTGTACTGACAGCCACGTACCTGGAGCCTGTTTTCTATGCTCTTGAGAGGAAAGTATATTGTAAGCTGTTTGGAAGGATTGTTCTGCATATGACTGTTAGGTCTAGCTGATCTCAGGCACAAGTTAAGTAATGTTTTGCTGTTGGTTTCAAGTCTGAATTACTTGTCCATTTCTGAAACTGGAATCTTAAAGTTTCCTACTTATTAATGATCCCAGAACTCAATCCAAGTCTCCCATGTAGGTGGCAGGGAACCAAGTATTTAAGTCATCATCTGGTGCCCTGACAGGGTGTGTACTCAAAGGAAGCTGACTCAGAAGCAGAGTGGGCAGGACTCTAAGCAGGCACTCTCTTGATTCTTTCTATTGCATTTTTAAGTTTTGCATGATGTACTTTCCAGTTGAAAGATTTCTGATTTTGTTTTGTTACTTCCATCTCCCTGTCATGACTCTCTGTTAGAATATGAGGTCCTTTCTCTGTTCTTTTGATATCATTGAATTTCCCTAAAATTGCTTAAATTCTTCATCTGAGTATTAGAAATGTCAAAACCTATGTGGTTGATTTCTGTCAGCTTACTTTTTTTTCTAGGTGAGATCATGATTCCCTAAGAGTTCTTAATGCTTGTCCGTATATAGAGAATTGCAAAATTAGTTATTGACACATTGAAGAATTAGTCATTCCTCCCACCACCAGTCTGGGAAGCCTGGCTTATTCTTTCAGAGATTTCTAAACAACCCATTTAGTTCCTGTGAGCCTCTGGACTCTTTCATCAGTTCAGTACTCGATGACATCCTAGGCAAAATTTACCCTAAGTTCACTGCCAGTATACTGCCACTGTCTCAGTGACTTCCTGAACATTTATATTTCCCAAATATATGCTTAGTGTGTCAGTCACCATGACCTGGGAAGGCCTCAAAGCAGTAGTAATTTGTCCCTACAAACCTTCCCCAAATACACCCAGATGCCAATATTGTGGCTACCAATGCCAGAATGCTGGATAACACCCAAAGTCTACAGCCCACCCAGACCAGCATAGCCTGGGAAAAGTACCAAAGTCTGCATTGCTATAGTCTGTCAGCTGCTAAGATGGGCTGACAAGCTGAGCCTGCTCCAAGTAGCTAGCTGAAGTGCAAATTTGATCAACTGGAGCCACAGACATCTACTTGACACCATGGCAGGTCCAGGGATCCTACCCAGGGTTACTAGCCTAGGACTGGGAATCACTGAAATCCATATAGTATTAAAATTTACCATCTGATTGAATTTTACCACTGAGTCCCAAGATACAGTTTTCTGGCTCATTGTTATCTACCTAAGAATAGGCTAGGGGGTGACTAAAAAGAGAAAAGAATCCCAAAACTGTTGAACTGGTTGACTTCAGGCACCACTGTGTTCACAGTGTGTGTGATATGTGTTCGACTCTATGAATTCAATGCAGATATTTACTTTGGGTGATGGACAATAAAGGAACCTAAACTGTTCATTTTCAGAAGGAAATTAGAAAGAATGTGAAATAATGACAGTAAGAAATGAGAATAAGAAAGAAGGGTGCATTCAATGGCTGTTAAATGTGATTTTTATAAAATGGGCTCATTGGTATTAGAAAAGTCATCTACTCGGTAGAAACATAGTTCAATGAATAGCGATATGTAAGGCATTGAATAAGGAAGAATTTCAGTTATTCAATGACATTTTTAATAAATTTGACATCTATTACTTTACAAATCAAGTCATGTGTTTCCAGTCCCAACGATTAACTGTTATTTATGTGACATCAATGGTTGTTGCAGTTTTATCTTTAATGTCTTTGAACATGGAACTGGAAAAACTGAGTTGATTGTTTTCTGTGAGAGGATTTTCTGCTATGGACACGTCCTAAGATGAAACCACGTCTGTGAGGACTGCTTTGATTGGATCAGTTGACAAATTAGTCAGAAAACAGCTCTGGTGGGATCATATGCTTTGCAAAGTAGACATGCAATATCCCTGAAACTGTGCTATGCCATGCACTTCTATCTAATGTAGAAAATTCTGAAAAACCTTTCTATCAGCTGATTATTTAAATTTGCATTGCCTTAAAAAGTAAATGTTATGCATCCTTCTTGTTGAAACATTTTTAACGTATGCTGAATTATTTTCAATTGGGAATATATAAAGTGCTTACTGAAATGAATCTCAATTAGCTGCTGCAACAAATCACATTCCTGTAAGAAAGACAAAAAGGGGGGGGAAAGAGGCTCAGGGAATTTATTTAGGAAAACACATAGGTTTTGTGGGATACTGATTTCCTGCAGGAATCCCAGATTAGACCAGAAAGTACTTTGCAATATTTAGTATTATGACAACAAAGACAGATCACAATCAAATTCTCAAGTAGTTATGCTTCTTACTCATGAAACCTGAATCAAATCACTTGGGCAGAACTCTCGGAACATGCACTACACCAGGACCCTGGGTTGGTATCGGGTGGCGGTTTCCCATCCATGCATATCGGGATATTTGTGATACCGGATGTGTCTTCTCCCTTTACCTCACCCCTTCCCCAAAAAACAATAAGAAGAAAAAGCAAATGTGGAAATAATGATCTCACCCACTTTTCCCTAACCCTCGATCCTTCCAACCCTGATCAACCCTGTAATTGTTATGAAAAATAAAAATAATAATTTAAGAAAGCTATCAAAGCAGGCAAGCGGGGCTGGTAAACATGTACTTGCAGTGGGTGAGAAGTTTCCCAGCATTTCTCTTTTTAACATTTTTAATTTTCAAAGAGTTGATTATGTTTATGAGAAAGACAGATTTATAGAAAGAAGGAGACAGATAAAGAAAGATCTTCCATCTGCTGGTTCACTTTGCAAGTGGCTACAGCAGCCAAAGCTAAAGCCAGGAGCTTCTTTGGGGTCTCCCACGTGGGTGCAGGGTCTGAAGGCTTTGGATCGTCCTATAGTGCTTTCCAGGCCACAAGCAGGGAACTGGATGGGAAGTGGAGCAGCCGGAATACCAACAGGTCCCCACATGGAATTCTGGCACTTGTATAAGGATTAGCCTGTTGAACTGCTGCACATCTGCCCCCATCCCAGCATTTTGTTATTTTGCTGATGAGGAGGGATAATTACTATGTAGTCATTATGAGATAGAGGAGATTTACTCTGTTAACACCCACAGGCTAACATTTTCATGAAAAATAAAGTTTTGCATCTGATTCCCTTAAAGGAAGATTAGCAGATAGCAGGATTTTTTTTCTTTTAATTGCTATGTTTGTCAAGTTGGAGCTCAGCAGGTCAAGGTGATTGAGATTTCATCTGTGACTTGGGTCACGGCTTGTGAATGCCAGTGGGACATTGAATGTGAAGGCAGCAGGAAGGAACACAAAAGCAGCCTTGGGGCTGGGAGGCAGTAGGAAGGCAGGTGGGGAAGAAGGCAGATGGCAGGGAAAGGAGGGAAGAAAGGGAAGAGGCAGGGGAGAGAGGCCCAAGGACTTCTTGTTCTTATTTTGCTGTTCATAACACCGGGAGACTATTGTCCTGCAGATTGTGAATTTCAAAAACACAGGGCATTTTTATCCACAATTTCTTTGACTCAGAATGAATTATCTATTGAAAGCAGCGAAAATAATGTTCTCTCTTTTTATAATGGCTGCAGGTCTCACCCCACGGAGAGGCTGTAGAGCTCAGCTTGGGTTTATTTCTCTGCCAAGGCTGAGCAGATTTAGATTTAATTCTCCCAGCCACTCCTTGCCCTGCCACAACAGGCTACATGGTGGTGCTCGGAATCTCTATTTCTTCCTCAACTATAACTGATACTAATCAAATTTTTTTTGGGGGGTGCACAATTGGGTTACCATGAAAACAGGACTCCCAGGATGTTATTCTGTAATGGTTGAAATGGCAAGATGACATGGAAAAGTTAATCATGGAATCTTCTTTGACTTCCATCCCAATAAACAAATAATATGACCTGTCTGGCATTGGAACAAGCTAAGACATCTTGAGGCTTTGACTTCCGCTAGTACATACCTCATAAAACCCTGTGATTAAGACAATTGAAGCAGCTATGTGATTCTCTACTCAGCTCAGCTGATAACTCTGGGTAACGTTAGGTAAATCACTTTATCCTGTCTAATCCTCAGTTGTCTTATTTGTGACAGGACTATTGCTTGCCCAATCTCATTTTATAGAGTGATTGGGAGAGTCACACAAGAGAATAAATATGGCTTAATGTTGTGAAGGTCTGCATTTTTTTTTTCATTCCTGAAAACCAACACACATACGGAGATAACATACGGCTAAGACAGAGTAACTCCATAGATCTTTTCAAGCCTATCAACCATGAGGCACTGGTTTCAGTGCCCTGATTATTGATGTTAGATCTGAGAATGCTTAGACAATCTGAGCCAGGAGAGAACATTGTTTTCAAGCATCCTTTCTTCAAAATGGAGAACTCCAACACTGTGCCCTTTCTTTGGCTGGATTGATTTCAGACAACCTCACTTATATTTAGGGAGAGGAGATGCACAAGTGAATACATACATACAGAGAGAGGGAAACTCCCAGAGGAGTAGAACACAGGACAGGATCAGGGAAAACAGGCCTAGAGGGAGAAGTTTTCTTTAAGCACTTGAGTAACTAATTTTCTGTTCAAATTACGGCTCCCTCCTTTCTACTTGTGACCTAGACTTTAAAAGCTTGAAGTTTTAAATTGGACAGCTCTCCTGGCCAAGCTTTGAAAGCAAGTATCTGGATGAATCAAGGCTCTAAGATGGACTATGTCAGCCAATGGACCTTGGAAGGATTACCTCAACCTTGAAGCAATGAAATCAAGAGCATTTCAGAACTATCAAAACCACTTAAGCAGTACCCTCAGAACATGTGCCACATTGGGGACCCTGGGATGACATCTGATGGCTGTCCCTCATTCCAGAGTACTGATGCAATTGGGGTGCTAGGAGCAGCCCTGTCTGCTTCTCTTTCTACTTTTCCCAGAGACAGGAAGAAAAAAGATTGGAGACAGTTGCCTCATCCACTTTCTCCCATTTCTCAACCCTTCCCACCCTAATCAGCGGTCCTTTCAACTGTTTAAACATCATCAAAATAAAATGAATTTATTTTTTAAAAACTGGAAGTTTTGTTCTCTCCTCTCAGTATGCAGAGTAAAATGATCCACATTACTGCTGTCCCCTCACTTGCACACAGAAATTAGACACAGGTTTTACAGTACATTTTTCAGTGACCTTTCTGTAATTTTTCCCCTTTAGGTGAAGTCCAAAAGATCTCTTTCTAAGATTGGTGTGCAATGCATTGGCTGAAAAATAGGAGTTGCTATCTTGAAAACCAAGGTATGCTTTTTTTCAATTAACAAGAAACATCAGGAAAACATTTTTTTACTTTTGAGCCAGTACTAGGACTGTTTCTAAGATATTTCACTATGGCGTTTTCACACAGTCCCCAGGACTGAGTCAGCACACAGCAGAGGTGATTTTTCAAAATAGTGTTTTGTGAACATACATTGGTTTCTTCTCTGCTTTTATTTCTATTTGATTTCAAGTTACTGCATGACCTAAAGAAAAGAGCATTTGATCAGGAGTCATGAGAATCTATTCTTGCATGTTCAAATTACTTAACATCCTTAAGCTTGAATTTTCCAAATGAAGGGTGAATATTTGAAAGGAAAGGGCAGCATAATGAATTCAGAGCCTGGAAGGAGTTGGGTAAGGGGAGAGTGTACCACCAGAATCTGTGCCAGTTGTAATTTCGTCTAAAGCACATGATTGCAGCCCAATATCATCCAACTCATAATTTTTGTTCTTTGATGCCATGTATCACTGGCTCATGGTAACTTGGATACTGATGAGACTAGTAATTCTTTCAACATTAAACTTCCAATACTGCTTCCTTTTAAGGAAAATATTTTTTGCACGATGTAATAAGTACGTGAAACATCTTGCATGGAGGCCTTGGGAAAATAGGCAGGAATCAACACGGTACAAGCTGGAACTCACAGGTCAACACAAACAGTCCCCCACTTTCTCATCATCCCACCGAGAGGAATGTTCAAGCCTGGTGGGGTGGGACACACTAGGATTTATGCTTCTAGAGATGAGTCCATGTGTTCCTTCTGTTTCAACTCTTTATGGCAAGTGTGAAAGTGACCATATAGCAGTTTAGGGTCACAGACTGAATTTGGGTATCTGCTTTCCAAAGAGTTTGGAAGGCCCTTTCAGCTGTGGCTTGCTTTGTGGCAGTCTGAGGCCCCAAGTTGCTCTACCAGCAAGAGAGAAGGAGAGTCATTAGGTCCGTCAAGCTCATTGCCAGGCACCCTGGAGAGTGCTTTTGGTGGTCAGTCTTTACGGCTCTGCAAGGTGCTTCTTTGATGTATTTATTTTCTTCATTGCCTAGGAAGTATAATTCACAATTTATTATTTTGGCATGTAGCATTACTATATTTACACATTCAATGATTTTTTTCATAAGTAGGTTTATTTGACTGAATATTATCATTCAAAATACACCTAAGTTATATTATTGGAAGTGTTTGTGTGTTTTGTATAATTATTTGTGTTTGTGTGTATATATGTTCTTTGTCCTCATGGTTGCTACCAAATAGACCCATTAAAAACTCATGATTCCTTCATTGCAAGCATGTATCGTGCATAGAGTCCAGCCTTATATTTTCCAGATAAATTCTTTAAAAAATTTATTTATTTATTTGATAAGCAGAATTACAGAGAGAGAAGGAGATAAAAAGAAAAATAGAGAAATTTCTCCATCTGCTGATTCATTTTCTAAATGGGTGTAATAGCTGGAGTTGAAGCCAGGAGCTTGGAACTCCATCCAGGTCTCCCTCAAGGACAGAGGGGCCCAAGCATTTGGACCAGGTGCATTAGCAGAAAAGTGGAGCAGCCTGGACTTGAGCTGGTGTCTCAAGAAGAGGTTTAATTCTCTGTGTCACATTGCCACCTCCAATCCCACCCCAGTTAATTCTTGTCAAGTAATAGAATATTAAGTGCTCTCTAATAATGATTTCACGTAGATATAAAAGTCTGATAGGATGAATGCAGACACTGCCAAGGAAATGTTCTGGCTTTTGACTATCTGAGATCTACCTTTTATAGGAAATAGAGCAGTGCTTTTTTGCATTTTGTTTTTCTTCTGACCATTATTGTCAGTTTCAACTTCCTGTCTCCTTTTCCAAGGCTTAATAATGAACCTGAATTAACTCCACTGAGTTAAGTATGGAATATGAAGATCCATGGTTGAAGTTCTAAACTTATATTGTCACCTAGGCCAGGGATGTGCCTTTATGTCTTCAAGACTTCCCTATATCCTCTTCACATTTCACTTTAAAAGGACCATGGAACCTCTTGCTTTTTCTATGGATGCATGGGGCCTGGGAGCACCACTGACCTCTTTTCTACCTCTCCTGTGTTTCCCAGAGTAAACTTCATGAAATCTTAGTATCCCAAAGAGATAGAAACCAGGGTAAGTAAATTTTAAAAGTACTATGTCCTGTTTCTAGTCTGTAAGATTAATGAAGCATAGTGAAATATTAAAGGTATAAATTGGTTTAGCTTTTTACATTTAAGCTTCATTAATTGCTTTGAATACAGGAACTTTCTTAGAACAGTACCTTTAAAAAATTAGAGCTCTAATCAAAAGTTATAGTTTACCTAAACATCTGTTCTGAAGAATGAATCAGAGAAAAACAAGGAATAACTGGAAATTTTTTAGTTGGCATAATGATAATGGAACTGGGACGGCAGAGGAGGCAATGGTGAGAAATAACTGTCAATTGAATGTGCAGATGGTCCTAAAAAGAAACACTTTCAAATGCCAATGAACAGTCATTCTTCTTAAGCATAATATGATGTTTTTGTCAAGCTTTTAAATCAACAATTTAAATCAACAATTCTTCAGCAAGAAGCATTTTCAAAATGAACACATGTTCAACCTGTTCTAGTGTACTTTATATTTTCCCACCTCTAGACTCACTCTCTACTCTCCTGTACCTACTCTTTGTCTCAAGAGACCCACCCATATCTTCTATCAATGGTGTGACTTATGCTCTGCCTATTGAATTTGAACAATGAGAAATGCCAACAGTAGATTAAGATGGTGGCTTCAGTTAACTTCTCCCCAAGTTGTTCCACTGTAAGTTTATTAATGTTGGCTGTATGCCCTACTTGAGTCCACACCCTGGTAAGCATGCCTTTCTCTTTCACCTGTAACCTGTACCTGTGATGTCTTAATCCACATGTGAGGTCCCTTAACTCTGATCTCATCTTAGTAAAAGCGTCTCTATTAAAACCTGCTTAAGGGATGGGCACTGTACTTCAGTGGGTTAAGCATTTACTTGGGACTCCCATTTGCCATATGAGAATCTCTGGTTTGAGTCCTGGCTACTCCACACTTCTGATCCAACTTCCTGCTAATATAACTTGGAAAGCAGCAGATGACGGCTCAAGTGCTTGAGTTCCTGCCACTCACGTGGTCTCCCAGGTGATTCTTGGCTCCCGGCTTTGGCTCGACCTAGCCCCAGCTGTGGCAGGTATTTGGGGAATGAGCCAGTAGATGGAACATCTTTCTTTCTCTCTGTTGCTCTGCCTTTCTGATAAACCTTTAATATTTTTGAAGTTCTTTATCTCATTTTGAGTATGACATCAATTTTACGTCAGTACTTTAACCAACTAACTGTGGAAAACTTAACATAATACCATTTAAGAAACAATGTCCCTACCACAAAGGAGTTTACAACTTTGTTGGAGGAGATTGTTTTGCGAAGGTATCACCGGAGGAGTATATATTGGACACGCAGTATCTTCTACACCAGCAGGGACTACTTTTTCTTTCCATATTTAATTTTAATAGCTTTATTGAGGTATAATTGATGTTTAATTAAGTGCTTACATTTGTATATACCTGTGCCACAGCAAACAACATCAAGAAAACAAATGCATCTATCACTCTCGGCTCTCAATAGGTTTTCTTAAGCCTTTTTGTCATCTCTCCCTAGTGACAAATGCTCCTCCGTGGAAATCCATACCCTATAGCTGATCTGCCTTTTGTCAATATAGATTATCTTTCATTTTCCAGAATTTTGCATCAATGCAATCACAAATGAGTACACCTTCATTTTCCTTTTGGCTTCTTTCACTCAGTGTGGTTATTTTAAAATTCATTCATGTTACGGTATTTTAGTAGTTAACTCTTCCTTATTTCTTTTTTTAAAGATGTATTTATTTGTTTATTATTGGAAATTCAGATATACAGAGAGGAGGGGAGACAGAGAGGAAGATCTTCCTTCCAATGATTCACTCCCCAAGTGGCCACAATGGCCAGAATTGAGCTAATCTGAAGCCAGAAACTTCTTTCAGGTCTCCCACGAGGATGCAGGGTCCCAAGGCATTGGGCCGTCCTCAACTGCTTTCCCAGACCACAAGCAGGGAGCTGGTTGGGAAGTGGGGCTTCCATGATTAGAACCAGTGCCTATTTGGGATCCCGGTGTGTTCAAGGCAAGAACTTTAGCAGCTAGGCTACCGCGCCAAGACAAAAAAAAAAAAAAAAAATCTAGAAAAACTGCATGACCTTTGATTAGGCAAAGGTATCTTTGCTCTACTGTTAAAAGAATGAGCCCTAAAAGGGAAAAAAGTGATTTGCATCAAAATTGAAATGTCTGCTCTTACAAATACACCGTTAGATATCATATAGGTATTGACTAAGTAAGAGAAGTCTCCTATTTGTGCTGATGGTTTGTTCTGACCTTTAAAGGTCCTCTCATTCCTCCATCCAAGCTGTTTTGTCCCAGTCCCCTTGTTTACTTGCAAGTGCGATGACCTTCTAGAAGATATTCCCACCGTAGTCCTCCTCGCCTGGGTGTGAGCCCTCCAGTGCCTGTACACAGCCACCCCCAAGCCTCCAGAGGAAGCTGCCCTGTGGTCCAAGGCCCCCTGCCAGGCTTCTTTTCCTATGGGCTGTGCCGCCCAGCCAGCCTCACCATGACGTTGGCCAAGGCAGTGACAGAGAGGCAGAGAATCTTCCACCCACAGATTCACTCCCCAAATGCTGTCAATGGCCAGGTTTGCATCAAGCCAAAGCCAGCAGCCCAGAAGTCCTTCCAGGTCTTTCACATGGATGGAAAGGACACAAGTACTTGATTCATCGTTTTCTGCCTTCCCAGGGACATTAGCAGGAAGCTTCATCAGAACAGAGGATTTGAAACTTGAAGGGACTTGAACCAGAACTCTAATATTGCGTGTGAGTGTCCCTATCAGAGACTTAACATACTACACCACATGGCCTACAGTTTTTTGTTTTTTTATAAATTTTATAGCTTTGAGTGTTATATGTATCATCCAGTTCAAATTCATTTTTTGTATGTATTGCGAGATACACATTGAATTTCGTATAAGCAGGTGTAAGAATAAATAGGGACAAAGATGTTCACCATCATTTGTTGAAAAGATAATTTCTCCACTACATTGTTTTGTCACATTAAAAAAAATCAATCTACTACATATGTGTGAGTTTGTTTCTGAGACTCCTGCTCCTTTTTGCAGATCCCCATAAATGTGCTATACTACATTGATTACAGTAGATTTGTAGTAACTCTTGCAGTAAAATAATGTTAAGTCTCTGGAGACTTTTCGCTATTCTAAAAATTGTTTGGCTATTTTAGGTGAATTTTACAATAAAACTGTCAAATTTGAAAAAAAAACTAAAGAGATTTTCAATGGAACTGTATTGAAAAATTCACTTAAATGCCTGTATTCCTTGGTATCTCTTTCAAATCTTTATAGTAATTCTTCTGAATTCTTTTCCAGGCATTTCATCAATTTTCCTTTCTTTGTGATTGATGCTAAAATACTGCTTGTTTTCCTTTTGGATCATTGCATCTCCTTATTTTTAATGTTTCTTCTGTCACTATGTCCATTTTTGCACATCTGGCAAGTCTGGTATTTCTATCATTTTAAAGAAGTATCTATGTATATAGTTGAAAGGCAGATAGATAAACGGAGTTACAGACATAGATAGAGACAGATTGAGAGATTTTCAATAACTGGGTTCACTCCCCATATGCCTGCCACAGCCAAGGTTGGGCCAGTCTGAATCTAAACCTCCCGCATGGGTGTCAGGGACCTGATTACTTGGACCATCATCTACAGCCTCCCAGGGTATGAGCTAGCAGTAACATGAACTCTCAAGTGGAGCCAAGTGTTGAACCTAGGCATTCTGATATGAAATAAGGGATATGCCAAGTGATGTCTTAACCTCTATGCCAGGTTCACCCCCTATTACTTTTTTTTTTCTTATTAATAAATTTTATTTTGACATTCTTTACATAGTTAATTAGGGTAAGAAGGTTCAAGGGCTACAGGAAAGTGGATAATACTAGTATGTTTTCCATATTGTTAGCTTCATATTCAAAGGGACACCCCCTATTACTTTTTAAAAGCTGGGTTTTTTGTTTGTTTGTTTGTTTTTGTTTTTGTGGGATTGATGACGTTTCTTTGCAAATATGTCCGTATGTCTTCTTTCTCCATCAAGGGTCTAGAACACTCCTGGAGCCATGTAAGGTTTCTCAGATATCTGACATCCAGCCCCCCGGCTACTTTCTAAGCAAGGAGCAGAAATTGTAGAAACTCTCCTGGCACCACGATGATGAGATATACAGATCCCTATCCTGCGACAATGCAAGGTCTTGAGCAAGGCCTTGGACACTAGGGGGGATGGATTCATGCAGACCCTCCTTGCCTGTTCATGCAGAATCAAGGCAGATTTAGTATGCACACTGTTTGCCACTGCTCACACACAGGCCTGAAGTTGCACAAATGGTCCCGAGTCTGTAACAAGCTGATCATGCACACAGTCTTGAGCACAGCAGAAAGCATGCGGTTACAAGCAGTGCTGTGCAGACCAGGCTAAGGTCATATGAACAGACTGGGAGTCTGACTGTGCGTGTGGGAGAGTCCCATAACAGTGAGCAACATCCTGGGTGATGGGACAGGGGGAAGACTCTGGGCAGAGGTGGAAGGCATGTCACCCTCTGTACCTTGTAGGGCTGAGCCCTGTGTGGGATGGGGTGTCAGCTTCACCAGGTTTGTTCTAGATCTAGTTTGGTTTGTGAGGCTGAAGTCTATTTTTGTAGAATGTCTGTGGGGCCCCAGGGACGGGGTTGTGCATGGCTTCTGTCCTTTCATTCTGGCTGAATTTCAAGAGGACTCCATTCTCAAAATGTTGTTACACTGCTGCATCCTGCTCTGGATGTTGTGGAATATATAATGTGAGCTTTTTTTTTTTTTTTTTTTTTTCCCTGAAGCAAAGCAATTGGCTGTGAGATCTCCAGATGTTTCTTCTTCCTGGGCTCCTAAGTTGTGGTGCCTGTGGGTTTTTCCTGTAGCTAGGATGGCCTGTAAAGCTGATTAAGCAGGTGGCTTTTCTGAGAGTCTCCCATTTGCCCTTTTCCGTGCAGTGGGAATCCCGTTCTCGCTTCCCACTATTGGGGAGCTCAATTACCAGTTATCTTTACTTCTCTCCATGTGCTGCCATCCCACGTCCCTGTGTCATCTCAGGCTCTTGTTATCCCTCTGCTGAGCTCTGATGTTCTTCCTCAGGCACTCAGCTAGAGATGCATATGTTCACTCTTTGTTTTGGTCCTTCTCTGCAGAGGAAGGCCAACATTTGGGCACCTCTATTCAGACATTTTGGAATCTCCCTCTGAATTATTGTGCTTTGACTTTTATCCAGCTCAAAATACATTCATTCTTTTTTGACTACTTCTATGACCCATGAATTATCCAGATGTGTATTATTCCATTTCCAAAATTTTAGGGATTTTCCAGAAATCCTTTCAGTATTGACTTTAAAGGAAATTCTACTGTGGTCAAAGAATGTAATTTCTTCTTCTTTTTAATTTACTGGGGCAAGTATCATGGCCCAAAATATGATCTATCTTGATAAATGTTCTGTGCACACTTGAAAACATTGTATATTTTGCTATTGTTGGAAGGAATGTTCCATAAATATGAATTAAGTCATCAAGCTGAAAGTGTTGTTCAGATCTATATTCCTGCTAATATTCTGTCTACTTTCTTCATGAATTATTTAAGGAGTATTTAAATATCCAAATATGCCCCTTTCATTCTGCATTTCTTTATATATTTCTATAGTAAAGACCTGTTAGTTATTAGTCCATATTATTTGCAATTATCTTTACTTTTTTGTGATTTTTACATAGTTGATTAGGGTGATAAGGTTCAAAGGCTACAGGAAGGTGGGTGAGGTCATTATTTCCACATTCTCTTTTTTTCCTTCCTATATCTGAGGGAAGGGGGAAGATAATACTTCATATATTTTTATTTAATTAAAAGACAAAGAGGCAGAGACAGGCAAGCAGAGATCTCATATCAGCAGGTTAACTCCCCAAACACCTACAACAACTGGGGCTGAGCCGGGCCCAAACTAGGAGCTCAGAACCCAATCAAGTTCTCTCAACTGGGTGGCAGGGACTCAGTGTCTGAACCAACATCTGCTGCTTCCCAGGGTACACATTGGCTGGATTTTTGAACAGAATTGGGACTCAATTTCAGGGAGTGTGAGGATCCTAAAGCAGTGTCTTACTTGTTAGGACAAATTTCCACCCCAACTTCCTCTACTTTGAAGCTTATTGTTTTTAAAGATTTATTTTAATTGAAAAGGTATATCTGATTTACAGAGAGAAGGACAGACAGAGAGAAAGATCTTTCATCTGCTGGTTCACTCCCAAAGTGGTCACAATGGCTAGAGTCAAGCCAATCCAAAGCCTGGAGCCAGGAGATTCCTCCTGGTCTCCCAAATGAATGCAGGGTCCCAGGACTTTGAACCATGCTCTACTACTTTCCCAGGATACAAGCAAGGAGCTGGAAAGTGAAGCTGCCAGGAACTGAACTAATGCGCACATGGGATCCTGGCTCTTGCATAGGGAGGATTTAGCCATTGAGCTGTCATGCTGGACCCCTGAAGTTTATTATTAGGAACATCATTGTTTAAGATAGTAAAACACTATTGATAAATTGACCTTTTTTCTTTTTTAATACAGATTGACTTCTTAGTTATTACTAAATGGCCTTTTTTGTCTCTGCTAATGTTTTCTTAACAAATATTTTTCTAGCGTTAGTACTATCACTCCAATCGTATTCTTTTATCTTTATTTATTTGAGAGAGAGAGAGGAGAGAGATAGAGAGAGAGAGAGAGATTTCATTCACTAGTTCAGTCTCCCAAATGTCTGCGGTCAGAATGAACTAGATCCATGCTAAGAGCCAGGGACTCCATTCTGTACTAGCAGGGAGTTGGATTTGAAGCAGAAACAGGACTCCTTAGCAGACGCTTTGATAAGGGCTAAATGTGTCCCAAGCTGTAATTTGTCCTACTGTGACACAGTGTCCACCCTTCAACCTTCTTTTGTCCAGAACTGGTATGTTATCTGTTTTTAAATCTCTTTGCATGTTTATGGGAAGCACACAACTGGTATTACTTTTTTTGAATCATCATAAATTACTTGTACATTTTTTGGAGATACAGTGTGGTATTTGGACACATATACACAGTTGGAACTGCTCAAACCAGGTAACTAACATTTCCATGGCCTTTTCTTTATTGTTGCAGCCTTGTACAGTGAAACTCTAAAACTTACTCTTTCCGACTGTGTTTGAGTATACACTCTCCTTCCCCTCACTCTTCCTCTAGTACTCACTGTGCTAAGTTCAGCTTGACCTCCATTTTTAGAACTTTTACATATGAGATGTGTGATTTGTCTTTTTGCCTGTAATTTATTTCACTTAACGTAGTTTCTTTAGTTCATTTTGCTACAAATGTCATGATTTCTTTTTCTACATTTGATTAGAATTCTATTCCATACACACACACACTCACATGTTCTTTATCCACTTGCTTATCACTGGGCGTCTAGGTTGATTTCAGATCTTAGCTACTGTCAGTAGTACTGCTAAAATGGGAGTGCAGGTATCCCTTTCATATGCTGATTTCACTGCCTTCACCTACATTAAGTATTGCTTTTTCTTATTATAACAGACTCCTCCTATAATTAGAATATTTATATATTTCACATGCCATCTAATTATTTGTGGTCAGGTTTTATATTCTCATGTTAGCATTTATGTTTTAGTTTGTCTCAGCTGCACTTTATTTCTTTCTTTTTCCTTTATTTTGAATTAATTTTATAATAGTATCATGCTATTAGTTTTGTTCGTTCAATACCTTTTAGTAATTGTTTTAGAATTTACAACATGGTTCTTTAACTTGTTACAGTCGGCCTTCAAATGATAGACCATTTTTATTAGAAAGATAATAATGTACTTTTGTTTCCTCCTGATTTTTGTGCTACGCTTTCATGCATTTTTCTTACATTATAAATCCAGTGCATATTTGTGATTAGTTCTATTTAAATAGTTAATTACCACGTATTTACCTTTGCAGTCATCATTTCTTGTGTTCTTTATTCCCTTGTATATGGAATGGTCTCATTGTTTTCTTATTACGCTACAGAATTTCTTCTACTTTTCTAGGAGAGCAAGACTTCGTGATGAATTCTTTCAGCTTTCCCGTGTCTAAAACCTGTGTTTATTTCACATGTGGTTTTTAAAGACATCTTATTTAATAGTCATAAAATTGCAGTTGACAGTGTGGTTTGTTCTTCTTGGTGCTTTAAAAACACTGCCCCACTGTCTCTTTGTTTCTCTTCTTTCCAACAAGAAATTTGCCGTCATGTTTACATTTTTGCCTTTGTTTGTAATGTTTCTGTTTTCCTCTGGCATTTTTAAGGATTTTCCCTTTATCACTGTTTTGAGAAATATTATTTTAATGTGCTTTGATAGATTTTCCTTCGTATTGCTGGTGTTTTGAGTTTGTTGAGAGTCTTGGGTCTGCAAGTTTATAATCTTTATTAAATTTGAAAGTTTTTGTTTATGGTTTCTTCAAATAATTTTCTTTTCCCCTCCCCTATTGCAGGTCTTCATCCGCACATTTATCAAGGTTCTTCTAGTTTTCCAACTTTTTTCTTTCTTTTATGCTTTGTTTTTCTCTGGGTTGTTTCTATTACTATGTCAACTTCAAGATCACCATATTTTCTTCAATGTGCTATAATTTGCTATTATTCCATTCAGTGCATTTTTCAACTCTAACACTGTGATTTTTATACCTACAGGATTGTATAGCTTCCATGTTTCTATTTAACTTTTGATCATCTGGAATATTATAACTTTTAAAACATCCTTGCTTAATTCTAACTTCCCTGTCACTTCTGCTTCAGTCTCAACTATTTGACAATTTCTTTCATTGAAGGTCGTTTTTTTCCCTCTTGTCTGTTGGCTCTGTAATATTTTCAAAAACATTTTATTTAAACATGACATACAAAAGTACTTTACTCATTTGTAAAAAATGTTGAGGAGACAAGATTATTTTGCTGTGAAACATTTTAAAATCCATGTACAGTTTCCTCCTAATACACATGTTTATGAATTTTTGAAGCTCTTCTACACAATGTAACACATCTGTTTGAAATGTACATATTAACAACGTTTTTGTAAACCAACTTTTTTGAATAGACACCAAACATTGTGAATGTTAGCCTCTTCAATGTTGGATTTTTAAAAATTTTTGTAAGTATTATTGATTTTTGATAGAAGCCAATTAAATTAGTTGAAAACAGTTTTATGTTTTCATATCTTGCTTTAAATACTTTTTAGGTCAGAACAGAGTTGCATTTAGTGTAATACTAATTATTCCCTGCCACTGAGAAAAGACACTTCTGTGTGTCCTACCAAGTGCTCTGTGAATCATGGAATTTTCCAGTCTGGCTGGCAAGAGGAGGCAAAACTTCCAGTCCTGTGTGAAAACTAGGTATTGTTCCCTATAATCCTTTTTTGCATTTATAGCATGCAACATGATGCCTTGTTTTGTGTATATACGCACACATTATGGAATGGTTAAGTAAAAATATTTAACACATTACTTACCTTGCATACTCATTTGTTTGTGTTGAGATCAACAATCCTTTCAGATAGTGCATTCCTCATATTAGGCTGTTTTCTTACTGCATACACTGATCAGTAGTTAACTGAATTGTTGACAGATTCTTCTTCAAATCTACAGATTCCTCTCTGGTACTCAGTTCTGTGAGCTATGGCTGCTTTTGTTACCCAGATCTCAGTTCTTTTTCCTAAACTCAGGTAGTGCACCAGGCTTTTTTTTTTTTTTTTTTTTCTCTTCTTTTAACTTCCTTGCTCCTGGAGCCCGGCACTGGGGCCATGGCTCATTTGTGAAATTTTATTTGTTTCTCTCCTCTTAGGAGTCATTGTGATGATTTATTTTATTGTCAGTTTGGCTAGACTAAGGCTTACCTAATTTGTAGAACATGATTTCTGGGTATTTCTGTAAAATTTTTTCTGGAAGATTAATATTTGAATCTATCATTTGAATGTGTAAGATTATGCTCAACAATGTGAGCATCATCCAATCTGTGTGTGAACCCAAACAGAAGAAAAAGGTAGAAGAAGGGAAAACTTTGATCTTCTCTTTCAGTTGGGACATTCATCTTCTCCTGCTCTTAGACATCAGTACTCCTGGTTTGGTCTCCTTCCCTCCTCCAATATCACTGAGTTCTCAGAGCTTTGACTCACACTGAATTTTACCACTAGCTTTTTTGTCTGCAGATGGCCAGATCAAGAAATATCTCGGCGTTTATAATGGTATGAACTGATATATACAAAATAATGGCAAAAAGTATAGAAATTCAACTTCATTGTGTATTAAATGAATCAATCTACAATGTTTTTTTGTGGTTTTTTTAAAATAAAATTTATTTTGACATTCTTCACATAGTTAGTTAGGGTAAGAAGGTTCAAGGGCTACAGGAAAGTGGATAATACTAGTATGTTTTCCAGATTGTTACCTTCATGTTTAAAGGGGGGTATTAAGGGAGAAGGCCCACCCAATTTCCCACCCTCCCCAGGTCCCGGATGTAGGGCATGCTCTGAGGTTCTTGCTCAAGTGGTTTTGATATTGCCACAGTTATGAATTGCTGTCAATATTGCCACTCCAAGCACTATGAGGTCTTTGAAAAATCCACTGATTGACATAGTCCACCATAGCTGAGATGGTTGGTTGACCCGTTCTGTCTTCTCTCTTTTCTTCATTAGGGTTCTGAGTCCAGCATTTAGATTAGGAAGATCTCCAAAGAAACTTCTTGTATGTGCTAACAAGTACAGGGCCTGGCACCGTCCATCGCTCCAATCAGCTGGTGGTTGCAATTGCTGGGTTGGTTCTGTTTTCACTCCCGACTTCCACTGGAACCAATTGGTGTTGCAGTCCAGCCTGGTTCTGCCCAGCACATACTTGGCCCTCACATAAACCAGTGGGAGCTGCAGCCAAGTTGGAGCGACTTGTGGGGTTTTTTTGTTTGTTTGTTTGGATTTTTGTTTTTTTTTTTGGTTACAAAGTATGTCTTCCAGGTTTTTCATATAAACTCTGTCTTAACATTAAAAAATTTATTTCTGAGTAACATATACAATTGTACATATTTACAGATATTTCAATATAAATATATAATGTGTAGTAATTAAATAAGGGAATTATTATATCTACCACATCATTTATCATTTCTTTGTAGTGCAAACATTCAAAATCCTCCCCACTAGCTAGTTTGAAATGGAGATGGGAGAGAAGGAATGAGGGAGAAAAGTATCATATTCTTAGAATCATATCTATAAATCATGTGAAATCTTTTCTTTAACAAATGAAAATAAATACATAATTGCTGGCACTCAAAGCTCATTATACTGTAAAATGCAAAAAGTTATTCCTCCTATTCAATTTTACTGCTGTACCGATTACCCATCCTCTCTTCAACCCACCTTCCTCCCGTTATGTGTTGGCTTAACATTTTTGGTCATACCATAGAACAGGGGTTTTGGATCAGCCTCGTTGAGGTTTGATTTTAATTCTTAAAATAGAATTACAAATCACATTCAATTTACCATGATTAGACTTATGATTTTTTAACTGTAATATGATGCAAAAGTGATGCATATTCAATAGGAATCATTCTTCGAAATTTGAGCTTTGGTCTGTTTCCAGGCTACCAGCATATGGTCCTATCCTCTCTCTCCTGATGATAAGTAGTGAACAGTGAGTGCAGTTCCCAGCTAGTATGAGGGAAAATAATCAACATTTTGCAATGTCCTGCGTTGCTAAGCTGAGATGTGCCCTAGATAGAGTATTTTTAGTGTTTCCAACTTGAGATGCTTTCAACCTGTAATAGGTTATCAGGACTTAACCTCATCAGAAGTCAAGGGATGTCTTTATTTTGTAAAACCCTGGTGGAATGAGGCAAGGGCTTGATATCATTCCCTTCATGCTGCCTGCCTGAATAATGGTGCACCTTACCCAGACTCTGTCTAGTTTGGATCTATTGCTTACTCTCACTATGCTTCCTAGTATATTTCTGCAGAACTTTATATTTATTCACAAGTTGCCAGTCATTTGAATGGTGTTCCATCTTAGCTTTTGATCCTTTTTTTCAACTCTTCTGAGACCACATCTCTTGAGTTTACCACCTGGTGTTTATATCCACTCACCTCAGACCCTAATGGAAAAGAAATAATTATAATCCTTCTCATTACAGCAGGTCTGTGGTTCTTCAAAGAAGCAGTGATTTGAATTTCTTGAGCCATTAATGGGGTGGGAAAGAACAAATAGTTATAGCTCAAGTGATAATGTCAAGTCCCAAGCTTTGTGTAAAGACAGAGTGTCATTTATTTGCCTTTGGTCTAGTCAATTAGGTTTTTCTTCTTGTGAATGCATTCCTTGATTTTAAGACTTTTGGCAAAAAAAAAAAAAAAAAAAGAATTTTGGCATTTTCTCCCCCTTTCTGTTCATGGATCACTTGTAGTGGAGTAGAATCCTAAAATTCTTTCAAAACAGTGCTTCCCTTTCTTGAATTTCATTGGCAATTTTTTAGTGAATTATAAATCTCTGTTAATGAGTCACAGAGAATGGTTTACTGTTTTCTTCTTTAATTCAATCCTCATCATGAAGACTAGGGGGATTTTACCTCAATTATGATATAAAGCGGACTCTAAAAGGAAGGTAAAACCAACTGCTGTCAACTGGGATCCTGGCAGGTAGTAGTATTCAACAAGAAGAACCAAATGAAAGGCATTAATGAAGGGACCAATTACGGAAGTATGGACTTGGTTAAGAAAACAAAGAAAGAATACTGAGGGACTTAGAGACTGATGCTGCTAGAGCACCATTGTTGAGCTATAATGGCCTGAAGGGGTAATTACCACCTTCAGCTGAAAGTTACCTGGAAGTCATGGAATAGGATTCCTGGAGAAGCTTCCCAATAGGAGCTGTAGTCACTTAGGAATGTAGCCATGCCATAAATGTAACGCTGATGTATGGAGGAAGCAATGGGATACCCCAGCCTCTCTCAACATTCTCCAATATCTCTTGAATTTCTCCACAGTCATGCTCAAGCCAGAAGTCAGTTGGAACGGAAGTCTGGGTATTACAATCCATAGGACCCACTAGGACACACAGCAGAGCACAGAGCTGTAATGAGGTGCAAGTGGAGAAAAACTAGCCAAAATTCTTTCTATCCTTCTGAATCTTAGCTACTACGCTAAGTAATTGCTTTATTATGGCAAGTAAGAATAATCATTAATCTAAGTTATGATTGATGATTGTGCTATTATTCTTTATTATCTATCCAGTTTTTAAAAAAATATGTGTCAACTAAATTATTTGGGAGATATTTTAAAACTTGTGCTGCATTTTTCAATGTCATCCTGTGTAGTACTCTGAAAGAGTTTTCTAATGAACTCTGTGAGACACATACGTTTATTTGAAAATGGCCAATGAACTAGTGTGGTATAAACTCATTGACCACTGATCACCGTGGGTTTGACTTTTTCAGTGGTTGAAAACAAACAAGTTCCCAGGGTGCTCTTGTTGACTGGTCTGTATTCTTAAAAAACACTTCCTGAACACCACAGTTATTTGAAGGATGTGTCATACACTGTACTTCTGGCTAAAGAAAACATGAGATGGAGGACACTTTATTGCCTTTTAATGCTTATTCAATTTTAGAAATAAATGCATGACAGGGAGCTCTGGTTTTATAAGCTGAGATCCTGTGTACAATTTGCAAGCATTTGAGCTTTGAATATCTTCTCTGAGTCTTTAATGACCATATGAGGTGAATCAGATTTCTAGCCAAGGCTGTCAGTCTCAGTGGTATGTGTAATATTTCTTCCCATTTGGTCCTTGGCCCCAACTTAAGAGCTTCCAAGTACATTAATCCTTTCCTTACACTATTGCAATTTAGGTGTAGTCAAAATAATGTATTAAGCTGCTAGCTACTATAATATACTAGGCACTGTACCCTATACTGGGAGAACAAAGCTAAATAATCTATGGAACCAACATGAGAGGAATGAGCACATAAGCAGGATCTTTGATATTATATTATATTATATTATATTATATTCATAGTCAGAATTAGGTGCTGGTATTTAGCCCACCTGAGTCATAGGAAAACTTCCTAGTGACTAATAATTTTTAAAGGTTTCTGAATTTCACCTCCAGTGGAGAAATGAAAATGGAAACAGTGATCCAGGAAGGGAGGAACATCATGACTAAAATCACAGAACTATGAATCAGCATGATAACTGCTGGGAACTATTCTAAGCATGAATAACAAAATAGTGATAAAGCTGGAGGAAATCAGCAGTACAGTTGGTGTTGAAGGGGCATAGACTTTCTCAAGAGCTAGGAGAGTATCTGTGTTTTCAGACTGTAGATAATATAAGAGGGGATATAAGTCTATGGAGAGGACAACACTGGGTGTCAGTAGTTCAGAAAGGATCGTTAGGGGACCAGCAGTGCGATGTTTCAGCCTTCCAGGCTCTCATAAGGAACACAAATCAAATATCAAGAACAACTGACCCATGTGATCCATGCTATTGTCACATATCTCAAGAGCTCTTGGCCAGGAATCTGATTACATTACCAAAATATTGAAAGCCGTGTATAAAATAAAAGTCAACTATACTTGGTTTTGTAATCCTGAATAAGAAAATAAAGCCAGCTGACTCACATTCTTGCAACCCAATAGGATCACAGCACTTTGCATACAAAGGCTGGCTAACACCCATCTAAGAGACCCATCTCTACAGTAAATACTCAGTTGTCTAGGGATAGATATAATTTTGTTTAATTTGAGGAAGATCTTGAGATGCAAGCATTCTCAGCAACTCACTCACAACCATTCAACTCACAACCACTCATGAGATTCAGTTCAATAAGGGTCATCTTTTTGTGAATGTGTTTCTATTTTTCAAGATAAGAGAGCACATTACCAGTCCTAGGTAACAAGGGAGTTTTGCTGAACATTAACTGTATTCTTTCGTGTCTGGATTCTTTTTCTTGACATTAAGTTTGAGAGATATATCTGTTTATTGTGTGTAGCTGTAATTTTAATTGTATAGTATTTCATTTTGAAATATACTCATTTATCTATTATGCAGCTTGCTACTGATGTGACAGCCCAGTTTGAGACTATTAAAATGAGGTTGTTATGAGCATACTTCCACAAGCCTTTGGGACTCATATGTGCATGGCTCTGTTGAATATATATGAGAGTACTTCACAATGAGCATTCAACAATTGGCCAAACAATAACACCGATACAAGTTATAATAGTGAGGGGAAGATCTTCCATATGCTCATAACAGCCAGGGACGAGCCAAGACAAAGTTTGGAACTGGGTATGTTCTTAGTGGAAGTGGAGGAGAGAGAAGTATGGGACAACACTGTGAAAGAGCAAGTCAAATCTTCTGCTTGCAATGCTGAGATCCTATATTGGAGTGGTGGTTAAAATCCCAGGATTTCTATTTCCAATCCAGCTTCCTGCTAATGAGCCTGGGAAAGCAGAAGATGGAGGTACATACTAGAAAATGCATCTGTTGCCATTAAAAACAATTTTGGACTCAGAGGAAAAGGAAATCTATAGAGAAATCTTCAAATGTCTTGAATATTACCTAGAAAGTCATGAGCAGACTATCAGATATATGAGCATTAATGGCTATTTTGATGAGATCTCAGTCCAAAATGAGGAACATGCTGCTGAAAATGAGCAAAAGTGATTCTTATTACACAATTGAAAAGAACTTAACTGAATTGTGAATTGTTCAGAGCAATGTAAGCTACAACAATTGAGATGTCTAAGCTGCTGACTATTGTTCCTATAATTTATTGTTGGTAATTTTCAACTGGGATACAAACAAGATTGTTTCCACAAAAATTGATGTGATGATCTACAACTACAGGCTTTGTCTTTAATATCATGTCATCCCTCCTTAAAATGAGTTCACAAAATGCATTCATTTATACACTGCTGATTTCTTTTGAGCATTGTCTCCATGAATTTTTCATAAAGCATCAGTGAGCTCATCATTTTCTTTTCCATTGATGATGTTGTTCTTGCTTCAGTTTGGGCTGAATTTGTTTTGCTTTGAAGGGGCTGTTTTCATGATATTATGTCCTTCTTAATGCACTCAGAGTAGATCCTATTCAGTCATGTTCTGACAAGTTAGTCCAGATTTATTTTAATGCTAAAAAAATTTTGAAATCCTTGCACAACTTTTCATAACATACATTTTCCTTGATCTTTTTGAAGGTTTCACGCATAAGTGACTTCTTTTTTTTTTACTAAATTTTATTTGTCATGATACAGTTCCATAGGTTCAGGGATTTGCCCTTTCACCTTCCTCTCCCATTCCCCCCACTAATTTACTCTCTATTGTTACAATAGTATAGACCTTCAACAACACTCACAAGTCCACCATTCTGCTTTTTAAATGCATCCTGATAAACACATAAATAATTTCAAGATTTTTTTCACCATGAAAGTTTATTTTTCAACTGTGTTTCCACAAACTTTTGAACTGTGCTCATGTATATTTTCCTTTAAATTTTGTGTGTATAATTTATTTGAAAGGCAGAGTTACAGAGACAGAGGGAGATACAGAGAAACAAAAACAGCTTCTATCCATTGGATCATTCTCCAGTTGGCTGCAATGTCTAGGGCTAAGTCAGGCTGAAGACAAGGGACCACTCTCATCTCCTACATGAATGACAGGGGCCCAAATACTTGGACCATCTTCCATTGCTTTTCCAGTTGCATTAGCAGAGAGCTGGATCAAAAGTGGAGTAGCCAAGACTGCTGTTGCCCATAGGCAGTAGCTTAACCCACAATGCCAATCAATCTTTAGATATGGATTTTTCAGTTTTTGGACATACTACAAATGATTGCTTTAAAATCATATAATAACTCTAACATTTGGGACTCCTTTATGACTATTTCTTTTGACAGGTTTCCCTACCCCATATGAACCATGCTTCTTTTGTGTATGTCTTAAAGGTTTTGGTTGAAAACTGGAGATTTTAGATAATACAGTTTCCAAAGTGGAAATTTTAGAAATTAGATCACCTCCTCACTGGTTTATTATTTTTGTAGTTTGTGTTTAATGATTCTCATGGACCAGCTCAGTAAGATCTTTGTGCTTTTGGCCTGGTGTGATGGCTCAGTGGCTAAAGCCTCACCTTGCAAACCTCTGGGATCCCATATGGGCACCTGTTTGTGTCAAAAAGCTTCACTTCCCATCCAGCTCTCAGCAGAAGATCTTTCTCTCTGTTCTCCCTTTCTCTGTAGATCTGACCTACCTTTCCAATAAAAACAAATAAATCTTAAACATCTAGGGTCTGGTGCAACGGTTCAATGGCTAAATCTTCAGCTTGTACACACTGGGATCCCACAATGAGAGCACAGGTCTGTGTCCTGGCTGCTCCACTTCCGATCCAGCTCTCTGTTTGTGGCCTGGGGAAGCAGTCAAGTATGGCCCAAAGCCTTGGAACCCCACACTTATATGGGAGACTTGGAATAAATTCCTGGTTCCTGGCTTCAGAATGGTTCAACTTCGGTCTAGCTCTGGCCATTGTGATCACTTGGGGAGTGAATGAGCAAATGGAAGTATCTTCCTCCCTGTCTCTCCTTCTCTCTGTAAATCTCCTTTTCAATAATAAATAAATAAATCTAAAAAAAATAAGATTGTTGTGCTTTGTTGGGCACTGAGTCTGAAGTTTCTGCCCAGTCAGCTTAGCAGCTGGGTAATGTCTGGACAGAGATCTCCTTTGAACCTGTAAGTCTTCTCATGTTTGCCAAATAGCTCTGGGTGGATGCTGCTCACACCATCAGTGCTCCAACAATTTAAAACTCTGCCCTTGTCTTCTAACTTTCATGCAGTATCAAGGTCAATCACAGGTGAAAGATTATGGCCTCCTCCACTACTTTCTGGGCACACACACAGGCCTGAAAGTACAGGCATCTTCCTAGAGTCTGTAGATCTCTGTAGATCAGCCTTTCCGATAAAAAATAAATAAATCTTTTAATAAATTAATTGGGCTTCTCCACAGAGCAGCCAGACAGGTGAAATAGTGATAATTCTTTGGGGGCAGACCGTTTGGACCCTGTAATGTGTTCTACCCTCTCTTGCTGATGCTATTCTGCTGTTTTTCACACTACTTCAATTTTAAAGTGCTGGTCTTCAAAGATTATTGCAGAACTGGGATGAAGGGGATGGGAATAAGGCATTACCACCAATCTTCTTGTTTTTACTGATATTTTGGCATTTATTAAAATATTTGTTTTTAGTGGAAAGGCAGATTTATAGAGAGGAGAAAAACAGAAATATCTGTCCGTTGGTTTACTCCCCAAGTGGCCCAGTGGTCAGAGTTGAGCCAAATTGAAGCCAGAAGGCAGGAGCTTCTTTCAGGTTCCACATTTGAGTGCAATGTCCCAAGGTTTTGGGCTGTCCTCAGCTGCTTTCCCAGGCCACAAGCAGGGAGCTGGATGGGAAGTGGAACAGGTGGAACACAAACTGGAGCCCATATGGGTTCCTGGCAATGCAAAGCAAGGATTTAGCCATTAGGCTATTGTACCTGGCCTTAGCCATTAGGCTATTGTGCCTGGCCCCACTTTTTTTAAAAAATATTTTTTTTAAAAATATTTTTTTAAAAGATTTATTTATTTTTATGTGACAGGTAGATTTAAAGAGAGAAGGAGATACACAGAGAAAGAGCTTCATTTGCTGGTTCATTCCTTCAAATGGCCACAATGGCTGGAGCTGAGCTGATCTAAATCTGGAACTGGGAGCTTCTTCTAGGTCTCCCACACAGGAGCAGGGTCCCAAAAGTCTGGGTCATCCTCTACTGCTTTTCCAGGCCACAAGCATGGAGCTTGATGGGAAATGGGCAGCCAGGACACAAGTGCATGCAAGGCAAGGACTTTAGCCACGAGCTATTGTGCCAGGCCCTTGGCACTTTCTTAAGCAATTCTTACATTGCTGCAAACCTAGTTTCTTTTTTCACCATATTCAAGAAAATAAAAATATATTATATGCTCTGGAGGAATAGTGGGTCTATTTTGTTTCTACTTTGCTGAAATATTTACACAATAGAGTGCTAAGGCTGTGATTATGAAGTGAAATGAAAGTATGTCACTGTGAATATTAGGAAAAAAGAAATAAGGAAAGAGGATGGTGGGTGGGAAAAACAGACAGGAGGGAGGGTGGGGTAGAATGTATCACTATGCTCTGAAATGTATATGGTGGAATACATGGAATTTGTTCTCTTCTTATATAAGTAAGTTTAAAATGCTGATTTAACTTTAAAAATTTAATTTTTTTCCCATATTTTTTGAAAGGCAGAGAGATGGGGGTGAGGGAGAGAGAAGTGGAGAGAGATTTTTCCTTCTACTGGTTCATTCCCTAACTAACTGCATGAATCAGAGCTGGGCCAGGGTAAATTCACAAAACCAGCATTCAATTTAGATATTCCAAATTGGTGGCAGGGGTCATTGTCTGCTGTTTTGTCTGCTGCTTCCCAGGGTACACATTAGTAGAGTAACTGGGACTCAAACTCATTACTGTGATATGAGATGTGGGGATCTCAAGCACTGACTTAAACTATTGCACCAAATCCAGCCCCTGATGAAAGGGATTTTGACAAATTTTGCCAATCTTTACAATGCTTTTGTGAAGGAGCAGATTTTTTCAAAGTTTTTACAACACAATTTTAAATATTCTTCTTTAGGTGTATATTTGAGGGAAGAAGCAGTTGATCTGGGGCTAACTGAATCAAACCTGACTTTAAGAAACCCAAGAACATATGTCCAGTAGACAGTTAAATACATGTATCATTTGACACATGGAATGGTTAACATTCGTTGAGCTTCAGAAGAAATTATGACATAACATGTCACAGTTAATTTCATTTCAACCTTGTTGGTTAATTCAAGGCATCTCTATGGTATTTATTCATGTATGTATGTATACTTACACACATACCATTTCCATGCCTTCCTTCCCTATGCAATCATTCCATTCTTTTGACCAAATTAATGTTCTCCCAAAATACGTGCCTTTGTTATGCATTCATGTTTTGTGGATAGCCAGAAAATATGTCACACATAATTACACAATAACCTCCATGGACGCCCCTGAAAATGTCTCAAACTTAGCTGCAGATTGGAATCACCATTTTAACTTTAATATAACGTTCAACATATAGCACATTTAGAAAACCAGAATGGAGTTAGGATTTACAAAGAGTTTCAGAAATTCAGACAGCAAAAAATAAATAAGTAAAATAACACTGTGATGAAATGGGAGAAAGAAATGAACAAAGATTTTTCAAAAAAACAAGTCCACATTGCTAATAGACATATGAAAAATGCTCAGGCTCCCTAGCTGTCAGAGAAATACAAATGAAAACTACACAGAGGTTCCGCCTAGCTCCAGTGAGATTGGCCTACATTCAGAACTCTACTAACAACACCTGCTGGCATGCATGTGGGGAGAAAGTTATCCTCCCTCACTGTTGGTGGGAGTGTAGGCTGCTACAACCACTATGGAAGTCAGTATAGAGAATGCTAAGAGAACTGAAAATAGATGATGAGCCACTCTCTTACCTTCAGGGAACCCATGGTGGGACCAGGGAATTTTCAGATATTCTGGAGGCTCTTGGTAGATGTCCCAAAACCTAATGTAGAGGGAATAAGAGACGGCAAGTAGGATGAAAATACAAAACAACCCCTTATGAATGCCCAGAGAAATCTGCTAGTGACTGGATGTGTAAGGAATCCAGCAGGATGATACAAGCAAGTTTGGATATGTCTTCAAGCTCACCTGTAAATAGTGGAGTGGTTTCAGGCTTTAACATAATTATGTTTAAATCCCCCTCCCCAATTATTCTGACTCCTAGAGAGAAATTCCTTGAGTGTTTCCCTTTTGACTCTTTAGATGTCAAATAAACATTTCCAGATTCTTGCAAATGTGAAAGCTACTGTACTTCTTGGACCAATGGATGACATGATCAGTAACGGATAAAAAAGCTTCAGTAAGTCATAACAGATCTCATGTCATTGTAAAAGTTTACCCAAGTCAGGAAAATATTCTAGATTCCTGGGTAAGGTAGACTTGAGCTTTAGTGGAAAGAATCTGCCTAATGATCTCACTCCTGTTTCCCCACTCCCTGCTGACACACCTTTGAAGGTGTGTCACTAAATATTGTCGGGACTTAAATGTCCATACACATCCACCATTTCCAAACAATAGCAATTACTTCAGCTAATCTTGGCAATTCTTTCTTCCCTTTCAACATCATTTATTTTCATTCTCCATTCCCAGGTTTTCTCTTTTTAAATCTTGACAAACTGAGAAAGTCAACACTGATAGCTCCTTGTTTTTATTTTTATTACTATTACATCACTTCTTCATTTTACAGTTAGAAAAGAGCTGAGGGCATCTGATCACATCCCACAGTATTCGAGACAACACTAGGGTTAAGTAGATTAAGCGATCTGTACACCGTCTCATTCTGTGGTTTCATTCTCAGTGGAGTGACAGGTGAAATGGGTGGGGGCCCCAGACAAGTATCAAAATAGTAGTTCTAGATGAGGTAGGAACAGTTAGGAAAACAAAAACTGACACCGAAGCCTAAAAGCAACACTGAAGAATACACAGATGATAGCATTCCACTGACTTTGTCTTTCTCTCGCCTACCTTTGAGGACCATTGTTGGGTAGAATAACTCTTAAGTCCTACACTCAGTACATTATGGTAGGTGTGGTTGGGCACAGATGGCACTGAAGTCCATCACTGGTTTGAGGGTTATTCCCTGTTACCACCCCATTGTCTGACCCTAGCCAATCTCTGCCCTGCTCTGTGATCATTCAACCAACTGAGGTAAAGCAATAGAGTGAAAAACAGAAGACGAACAGGTGGAGGTGTTGCCCCTTGTCTCTCTTCTCAGACAGTGGCTAAGACCCTCCATTCCCCCCACTGGGTGGTCTTGCACAGGGTTCTATTTCTTTCTCTTGTTCTTCTTAGACTTGCACATGCAAAGGGACCCTACTGTGCTGGTCCCTGGGTGCCTCAACATCCCTTATTTGTTCTTATAACCTGCTTGGTGATTCTGTTATTAGAGTCACCTCATTTGAATCTTGTCAGTAGCATTTTGTTTCCTGTTAGGATCCTTACTGATAGGCTAGTTCCCTTAGGTCTTACTTAAAATACTTCGATAAATAGCATGAGGTGTAAAGTGGTGCTGCAGGGGATGGAGAACCGAAACCCTGACCATAACACTTCATTGCAGAAACTGGAAAAGACAAATACATACAGAGGGGCACAAGTCACAAACCCAATAAGCTAGAGTGATACCAACCCCAAATATACAGGAACAGGTGCAAGATGCACGCAAGTAGGGCAGTGTGGGAGATAATCATGCCTCTCAAACCTCTTCCTACCACAGTGTACCTCACAAGTGTCTGCTTGTGCTGTGCTTTCTCTCATTAGGCGATATTGTTATAATACAACTTGGTCCTAGGGGAACTACATTTTAGCTTGCCCGTCACCAGGGAAAGCTCTTGCTGCTTTGTGTTTTGTTTGCTGAAGGTAATGCTTCTTTATAGGAAAATCATTCATTTCTAAGGTATTTTATGGCTTCCTGTTTCTCTAAAGATTGTCATTTCCTAAACAGTGTGTATCTGTTTCCCTTTATAATGGCCCAAAGGAAACAAAAGCACATTCCATGAAGATTTCATTTAGGAGAAGGAAAAATAGCATCTGTTAACTCTGTATTTTGATGTTGTTCTTATTTTCTTAAGCAAGATAGTTGTATATGTTGCAGGCACTTGTCTCTCTTTTCTCTGGAACATGCGCCCATGAGTTGGGGTGACAGCCTCTTTGGAGATCCCAGCTGCTCTCATCTCTACTTTACAATATGAGATGTACTCTTGCTTTAGTCACTATGCTAAACAGAAGCACAAAAAGCCTTTCATAATCTCTTCCCACTAGGATTTGGGGGGGGGGGTTAAAGAAAACTGTTCTGTGACTATAGTTTAGGTAGATACAGAAAAGCTTATTTTAGTGGTGTCCAGGAATATGCTATTAGTAATAACTCAACGAGGCTGACACTGCAAAGGGTTTTCTAAAGCATCACAGTTTTACCTCTTTAAGCCTTTGGGTCATCTAAATAAGGGCAATGTTGGAAAGCCCAAAAGGAAGGTCTCTTTTTTGTGGCTGTGTGGGTATACAAATTTAATCTAACTGAGCTTGAGAATTTACTTATTTATCCAATTAACAAAAGTGTATTAAGCCCTGGCTGTGTGCTAGGCAGTAAGCAAGCTATGAGTAATATTTAAAGTCAAAAAGGAATAATGTGGCCCTAAAAATGTTTACACGCTGATCATTTAAGTTTGATCTGTTCACTACCATTTAAAGGCAGTCCTTGAAATCTTAAATATTTCAAGATATGAGTATATTTACCCTGATTGGACATGACACAACCTATGAATGTATTGAAATATCACAAGGGACCTATAATTTTTAATGTTTGTCAGAATCTTCTAAATAAATAAAAATAAGCCTAACATAAAAAAGCCAACTCCAGAAGACAAAGGACGAACTTGTTATGTTGTTGCACTTGTTTTATCACAGGTCATCTTGGGTACTGTTGCATGGTACTACTTTATCTTCTTTGTTGCATTTCATAATTCAACCAGTATTTGAGGCCGGTAAGGTTAATATGACATTCCCTATTGTTTAGATGAGGATACCGCAATCTCGGGCAAGTCCAAAGCTTTGTCCACAATCACATAGCTCATGCAATTCACACCCAGACTTCACTCAGGGAAAGTTTCTGCCTTTTCTATTTCAGGACTGTCTTACAGTCAGCTTCTGCTATTTTTTTTCCTTTTTTTTTTTTTTTTGTTTGTGTTAATCTTTCTTGTGGCCTTGAAGACTTTAAGCTCCTGAAAACTCAGCATCACATATTTCATTCAACTACTCAAACCACTTAATATAATGTTGAACATATTGTTAATCTATATGGGTTGAGTATATTGATTTAGGAAGCTGTAAGTTAAACTTTGAGATGTGCTTGAAAGAATTGACAAGGTAGTTCCAACTCACCTCCACAGGACCTACACGTTGACATTCACTTCTTCTTTTTCAAACGACATTCTTCTAGATGGATTTAACTTACTGTGGGTTAGGATAATTGGGAGAGGATGAGACCATCACCTGGGAGAGTTAATGGCTGAAGATCTTACTCAAATTCTTTATTGGAAGTTAATGCATGAGTAATTCTCGAGTGACTTAACCAGGCCCTGGATTTCACCCGAGAGATTATGATTTTAATTTAACATATCCTGCTGTACAGTGTGTGAAATATGCAGCCAGCAGTGATCACTGTGAGATGAAAGCCCAGTTGTGTTTATTTTAAGAGACTGTGGTTTTTTGCCAAAGCTAACATTCCTGGGCAGTGAATGGACTGAGTGAATCATTCAAAGTAGGTGAGAGGTCACAAGCCTGGAAAAAAAAAAAATGAAAGCTCTTCCTGTTAAATGGAAGCATTGGAAATGGCATTTATAAAGCAGAAATTATCATGGAAATAGATTTTTCTTTTTCAAAATAAACCTTCTGCCTATGGGTCTTGAGGACCTCTTCTTTAACTCCCACTAATTAATCCTGGTGTTTTTCACCTTCCCTGGAATTAGAGACAGAAAAATAATCTGGTTCCTGTGTCCTGCTTTGGACAATGACCTCATTGGACAAGGGAACAGTAGCTCTGTTCTTGAGGGTGATGAAGACACATTCCCTGGAGAATCAGGCTGGCATACTGCCCATGTGACATGACTTTATTGAGCGTCAGACAAACCTTCACAGCCAACACTGCATTCCTTATGTATCAATCTTTTGGGGGTATCAACAAGGGCCAGGGATAACATTCAAAGTGGAGGATGTGACAATTCATTATTGAGCACATACTGTGTTAGCAGGCACCTATAAATTTCACTAATCCAATAACATAGGTATGTTAAATTCTCATTTAATTGATGAGGAAACTGAAGTTTGTAGAAGTGAGGTCAGATAGGTGGTCAGTGATGGAAACAATATTCAAGGCTGAGTAGGATGGAAAGAATGTTATTTATCACCATGAGCCAAAATAGCTGGAATCAAAAAAAGGGTACACAAGACATTCTCCGATTATTTGGAAGGCAACCTCTATCTTTATGTGATAGTAAACAAACAGGTTCTGTTACTCACTAGACCCTGGAGGATCTGGTGGGAAGTCAGTCTTTGTGAGCCCAGCCTAAAGAGAAACCAAAAGGAAATAAAGCAAAATTATATCAAGTTGGATCAACTCTTGTCCTCAGGAGACAAATTGGTCTATAAGTGAGCAGGGACTGAAATTTGAAATCCAGTGACATGCCAGGCAAAGAAGCAATCCATCCAAGTTAGCATTAAGCAATAGAATCTCCCAGAGGCCTTATTGCCAGTGCAGGACCTCTGGAAGGGGACTCCATAAATTGTATTAGGTTTTCTTGAAATTGTTTCATTCAGCAATTCTTCCTCAGTTTATGGAACAGGAAGAACTTGGCTGAAAGTTCAGTGGGATAGACTGGGAAAGTTCATCGACACTGGGTCTGATGAACGGCTGTGGAGCAGGACCAACCCCAAGCAAATAGTTAATGTCTTGGTGGAGGATAATCCATCAGCAGCGGAGATACTCCTTCCAAGTAGGAAGATGAAAGTGAAATCCACCAGGGCTCACTTCAGTGGGTGCAGGGGCCGTGGCAAGGTGAGTGGTTGGGTGGAGTCTCCACAGACTCTACGACTTCCGTTGCGTTTCAGGGGTGATAGGATGTGTGCACACCTGGGTGTAGATGAAATATTATTTTAAAGGATTATTTTGGTGGAATCTTCTCCTGTTTTCCTTTTACCCCCTTAGTGGATGTGTTGGGGAACTTGTATTGGAAGGTGTTTATGAGAGCTGTGCTCTGTGAGAATGTCCTTGGCAAGGTCTCAGCAGAGACTTTGCCTTAGCTGAGATTCTCCAGGGAAATATATGTATTTCCTCTGCTTCAAGGGGGTTTGATGACTTAACATGGACTTCCATGTGAGGGGGTAACACATTTGCATATGCAGAAAGGGGTAGGGTGAGATATATGGAAGTCCTTTTCTCTGTTCTCTCTATGGCTTTTGGGAGCACATTTCTCCCCATTTTCCTAACCATCCCCTTTACTAGTAGCCCTAACACTGACATAAACACACACCTAATCTGGTGGCGGTGTCCTTTGTGATTTATTTTATTTTATTCTTCCTTAATCCCCAGCTGATTGTAGACCCTGCTGTTAGCATTTCCAAAGCACTCTTTCTCTGCTGCCTCTTTACCCTGCCATGGGCTCTCCTGATTCAGAGCCCAAGTGGATGCTGGGCAGGGAACAGTCAACTCTGGAGATGAAGGTTGAGCTGATAGTGGCTGATTTTGTATGCTTTATAGAACAGGAAAGGGAAAGAGAGAAGGATGACCATCTTTTACTTTTTTTTTTTTTAAGATTCTATTTTTATTGAAAAGGCAGGTCGGATTACAGAGCTAAGGAGAAAGATCTTCCATCTGCTGGTTCACTCTCCAAATGGTTCCTAAGCATTTGGACAATCCTCTACTGCTTTCCCAGGCCATAGACAAGGAGTTGGATGGGAAGTGAAGCCTTTGGGACATGAATTGGTGCCCATACAGGATTCTGGAACTTGCAAAATGAGGATTTAGCCATTGAGCCATGGCATAGAGCCCAAATGGCCATCTTGCACAGGGTCTTGGAGGAAGCAAAGAGCAGCAGCCACTTCAGGGTCTGTGGGGAGGTCGGAGAGAGGAGAGATGGTGAAACTCAGCTTCTAGCTTCTAGCCAGGTCATAGCTGGCCTGTAATTAGCTGCACACATGGCTCCTTAGATAATGTAGAAAGCCAAGAACAGACATAAGCTGACTGTACTTGTAATTTTCATTATGTGTTTAGCGTTGATGAACACCCATAATATTGACTGCATGCCAGGTGCTATCCTAAGTGCTTTACAAATATTAACTCATTTAATCCATTATAACAAAACACAGCCAGCATTATTATTATCTTCATTTTTCCAGATCAAGAACCAGAGACACAGGTTAATTAATTTGCCTAAAGCCACACTCCTAGGAAGTGGCTGAGATGGATACAAAACCCCAGAATTGTGCTATTTGCTGTGCTGCCTCTTTTGTTGCCATGTTAATGAAAAAAAATGAAGTACACAGCACTATATAATAGCTGGTAAGAGTAAGAATTATTGCTGCTGTGATGACCATTGGCTGGTGTTCTACTTCTATACTGGCATGTAGCTTAAGCATATGTGAGGCAAAAGTTTAGCCCAGTTCCAACTCTGGATGTCTTGATTCAAATCCTAGTTCTACCACTCACTATCTGTGACATATAGGACAAGTCAGATACTCTCTCTATGTCTCTGTTTCTTAATATGCAACATGGCAAAAATAATAGTCTTTATCTCATTGGTTTGTTGTGGATAGTATATAAGATAGCATTTGCATACCACTTAGCAAAATGCCTGGCATATGATAAGTTCTCAGCAAATACATTTTGTTCATGTTACTATCTGTTGCAATAAGATTCAGTTGGTTTCAAAAACTGAATGCCTGCCACAGTGTTTAACGCACCACTTTGGATGTCCCATACAAGAGTGTCTGAGTTTGAGTCTCAGCCCCATTTCTGATTCTAGCTCCCTGTTAATGAGCACTGTGGAAGACAGACGATGGTGGCTCAAGCACCTGAGTCCCTCCTCTCTAAGTTGGAGACCTGCATTGATTTCTGGACTCCTGTCTTTGGCCTGGCCCAGGCCCAGCTGTGCACATTTGGCGGGTGCATCAGCAGATGGAGAGTTCTCTCTCTCATAGATTAAAAATTAAAAATGTATTTAAAAGAATATAAAATCCTACAAAAACTATGTTTCATTCTTCCAAGTTTCCTTTTATCTAGCTCCTTAGTCCCTTATGTGCAGGGAATTCCTGATAGTGTTGATTTACATTGATTTTTAGAAATACCAGCAAGTGTACATTATCAAGTGTACATTATCCTATTTAATCCTGAGGCTGGAGGGAGTGCTGTTATTCCTCTTTCAACGATATGGAAATCAAAGCCAGAGAGAGGAAAGAGATCAAAAGATCAGTCATGGTGGACTTTATAGTTGATATTCATGTGCGCTTTCTAGCACATGCATGTGTACATGAACACACAGGCATGTGTGTGCGTTTACCACAATGTCAGTTAATCTGAGTTCTTGTATCTTTTGTTGTCCACATTAACAGAGCTCCATTCTCTCCCAGGCTTCCACAGAGGATATAGGCTTTAGCTCTCCTTTTGTCCCTTTCTCCTTCTGTCACACACAGCATCTTTGAGACTCATCAAAGAAGTTCCCTTTCCAGGGCTGAGAGCCAAATTGACTTCCGACTTGGCATTTTTAAAGTAGTAAATGTGATAGATAGGACCAGAAGCTGCTTCATCTGGACATGTTGTCCTTTACCTCGCCACTTAGCCCATACTGTGGATCTCATACATAATTTCTCATGCAGTGAATTAGGAGTAAATACTGAGACTGGCTTTTTAACTGTTGAGCAAAATAGAAGAGCCATGAGGGCTGATGAACTTGGAGGAGGCTAGTTGGAACGTGACTAATGACACAGGCGAGGCCTGGCCTTGTGCTGTACAGAGTTCAGCCTGTAAGTCAGGTTTTGCAAGCTACTCAAGGACTCCTGGCAGAAGAGTGACTTGGCTGAGTGAAAGGGGATGCTCCTATTGTGTCTCAGAGAAAAACTGGGGTTCCCACACACCTGATTTTATATCAGGCTTCAACATTTTGGCCCAAGAACATTGTATTAAATATCATGGCTATATGATTGTTGCCTGGAGAAGGTCTGTTTCATCAGTTTCACCATCTAACAAGTCTGCTGTGTTGGTGCTGCCTTTTGCGCCCTGTCAGGCTCTTGGCCTTTTATGATGCCCTTCCTTGCTTTTTGACCAAAGTCCTCCCCCAGATACCAACCTCCTCCTCTTCCTAGACTTGAATACTGATGGTTTCTTTGGATCTGGCTTTGTATTTGCTAATCTGGTGAACAAATTTTCTTAAGACTTGGAGATGTCAAATGATGCTTGGTTTGTATGCTACAATGTTACCATCCTCAAGTTAGAGCTTTCTGGAAGCAAAATCTTAACTTGAGTAGTTGAATCTGATGGTGCAATATCAGGTACTTTTCTAGACCCCTATTCCACTCAAATTATACTACCTGGGATGCTTCTTTTGACTAATCATTTCATCAACTCTAAATCCTTATGAAAGCAAGCACTTTAGATCTTTTGACAAAAGCCATGGGGAGGTAGTGAAGTTTGTTGGTTAAGATGCAGGGATGTATGCTATATCACATTTAAATTTATGTTTTCAACATATTCTGTTCTAGTGTGCTTGGTTCTCTCTTTCTCTCTCTCCCTTATCCCCCATCCTCTCTCATTGTTTTCGGCTTCCTTTTCACTTCCTCTGACATGACCCCAAGAGCAGTGAAGGGCACTTTTCATAGGGAGAGGACAATATCCCTGTGAAGTTCATTGGCAAGTTACAGTGTGGGCCACAGCCTGCAGAGCTATTTCACAGTTGGTCTGCTATTACAGGGATGCTTGCTACTGTATCACAATAGGCCTAATTTGTGGTTAAAATCTCCTCCAATCTAGAGATGCTGTGAATTTTCTTGCTTTTCCCCTCCCACTCTCCAACAATAACTGTCCATCCTGGATGATGCTGTCAATGGAATGTAGGAAGCAAATGCAGCAGTCCCCTCCGCCCTTCCCTTCAATACTTCCCGTGCAAGATGAGAAGCAGTCCAAGACTAAGAGAGGCCTCAGCAATGAGTGGCTTAGTGTAGTAAGGAATATCCCTTCCACATGTAGACCTTTATTTGCAAAGATAACATCACAATGAAAGTCATTGTGCATGGAGGTATTTGCAGGGATGACTTCCATTTTTCTGGGGTTAACAAGCAGAAAGGACAAGGTGAGATTCTATGGAGACTTTTCTGTGTGTCAGAATGGATAGAAAACATGCATTCTCCTAGGTTGTGACTTTGACATTTGTTTCACAAAGGCTGTGAGTGGCGGTGGTAGATTTGATTGGGAAATGGGTAGATAGGGTTATCTATCATGAGATGAGCAGTAAGGATGATTTGTCCAGAGGTCAGGAAGAATGGAGTGGCAATAAATACTGGCTGGCATGGTGTGAGCAGGAAAACCGTGCCCCTGGATGACAGCGTAAATGTTCAATTATGTATCAGATGTTTGGTAAAATGCATTCAATATCCATCAGAACATTTCCTCCATGTGCCCACAGATGGGAGATAAGGCCACATCCAAGGCCTCAAAGGATAAGCAGTAAGACAAAATGAAAGAGGGATGCCATAACCTTACAGGTCATAAAGATGAGGATCTTAAGTCTAGTCCAGTGCTTATCAGTAATGTGACCCTAAGATGTCCTTGAAATACCTGTGAGCCGTTCTTCAACTGAAAAAATATTACCTAATTTCTATTTTGTAGGAACGTTGTGTGGGCTCAGTGCACATCTGTGCAAGCAGAGCCTGTGATGATGACTGTGTGCACCTGACTGAAGAAGGACATGCACCAAGGATAAGCTAGTAAGACAATGGGGGAAGCTAGGTGCTGCTGGAACATAAGCTAAGCAAGGAAAGTCTTAGCTATAGCCTCACATTGAAGGAAAACTCCTGAAGGTGCTTTATACCTTTGAGTTGACCCAGTTTGAATAGAGTTGGCCAACAATATGAAGGCAGAGTGTAGAGGTCAATGTCAACTCTCATCAACCCAGAGGGATGCTCCAGATTTGCTGTGAGCTGTTAGAAGTTGAAGGACATTGAAGCTGGCAGAGAGGTTCACACACACACATCACACACACACATCACACACACACACACACACACACACACACACACGCATGCGCGCGAATATGAAGGATTTGCCTCCCTCCCAAAATGACATTATAACAACAATGGAAAATTACTCTTTGTTGGTGAAGAATTACCAAAAGTGCATGGATTTGCTCTCAACAAGAAATCTAACACCAGCTCATCCTCCCAGACCTCCATAACAGAATGTGATCTTCAATAGTCTAAGTGATTTTATATTGAAAGCCTGGGCATGCAAAGGGATATTTAGGGAAGGCTATCTGAAAGCCATTTCCTTAGCCCATTAACATGCTGTCCTTGGTCCAGAAAAACAATGGAAATACTGTCTTGCTTATATTAATTTAAGTTCTTTTACACTCATCTTCATTGTAGGGTGCCCAACGCTATGAAAGCCCACCAACCAAAGGCCTCCAGGAACCATTTGTATCGAAATTCATTAGGCTTGTTGAACTAAGTGCAGCAGAAGAAAACAATACGCTAGAGGAAACAGAAGGCCCTTGGGAAGAGAGAGGAGACAGAGAGCTGCTCACTGGGATCAGGCCTATTCTGGGTGCATCCCTGGATGATCTAGGGGAGCTAAGGCTGACTCCGGATTAGACTCTCTCAAGAGGCGTGGCCAATGTAGTATTTGGCCTCAATAATTTTCATATAGGACAAATAAACCCGGAGATGTGATGGGTAAAGGAACAAGCTACTCACATGAGAAAAGGAGGATGCTTAGTTATTTTTGTGATTTCTGAGTGGTTTTATCCTTGTCTTGTTTCAGATATAATCTTGGCCCAGAATGGTGTGTATTGCTTGAACACACCGGGATCTGGTTGCCAGCAGGTCCATTTCTCACTTTCTCTGCTGTCAGCTGGGATATATTTCATTTTCTTGGTGCCATACTCCTTTTTTCTTATCAAAGTTAAAAAGAAAAAAGCCTTACTAGATTTGTTCTTGTGGTGGTGGTACAAATTCCAAGGCAGTTGCTAGGCCTTAGACAGCCTAGGATATCATACACCCATACACACACACACACACGTGCACACCTCCAGCACCAGCAGCAGCAGTACCATGGCAATTTTGTTCAAAATGTGATATCAAGATAAAGCATGTTATTTAAAAAATAACAAAGCATCTCTCTTTACAATAGCAAGGTCTAGCTATATGTCTTACTCCGTTTTTCATTCTTTTTTCCCCTCTAGATTTTAGGATGGCCAGAGCCAACCTTTTTTGGTTCTCATATTTGTACTCAGTTATCTCCCTAATCTCAATTTCACACTTCAATTTCATTATTTCTTGATTGTTAATTTCTTCAGGTAAAAGCAGGGAAGGGAATAATTCCACGCTGAGCTGTGCTGCATAGCTTGAAGCTAACACAAATTTTGATTTTGCATTAGTTCACAGTTATTTCATGTTTATAATCTGCTTCTCATCATTTAAGAGTAGAGCATATGTCCTTCCTTTCTTCTTTCCTTCATTCCTTCATTGTATAACTGCTATTTGGAAATGATGATTTTGATGAAATAGTTTGGGGATTATTGTAGGCTGACAGTAGAGGTCGCCATGGAGCTGTGTATGGTGGTGCGGCCTCTCATAGCTTTGGAAACATCTTCCCAAACTGTATTCTTTTTGTTCTGCTCTTTAACTAGACAGCATTTTGCAATGATTGCCTTCTTGTCATTTTAGTAATAGAGTTGTTTGAAGGAGAGAAGGTGGCTTTTAAATGTTGTTTACCAAGAAAGAATCCATTTTAAGCACTAGGGAACTCTGGAAAAAAAGAAGAGGTTACAAAATGTGTTTACTCAAATATTGTGAAATGAGGATGGAAATTCACAGCAAAGGGTATTTGTCATCTGCTCATGACTAGCAGATGGCCTTCTCCTCCTCCTCCTCTACTGCAAGCCGAGTGACTCAGATCTTACAGGGTGTGCGAAATGAAATTTCAAAACTGTCCAGAGTAGAGGTGGCAGTGCCATAACTCGATGCAGGAGTGCACCAGCCAGACAACTTTGCCAGCCAGCAGGCTGCCAAGGATTTCACAAAAGGTCTCTCTCCTTGGAACGAAGAGTATTTGGATGTCTTCTTTCCATACATGTTCAAGCGTCCATCCCCACAAGGACTCAGGGGATGCTTCAGGCTGTAGGTGAGCCTGTGTGGGAAGCAAGGAGTAGGTGGTCTGCATAGCTAGGCAAGGATGGGCTCACCTGTTCTGGCTTGTCAGCCTTAGAATAGTGGAAGCTCTGCCTCTGGCCATCAACAGAATAAAGTCTGGACAATTATCACATGCCCCAATAACTGGGATATTAAATACAGGTAAAGAGATGCAAGCTAAGTTCAAAGTTCTTTGGTTTCTTTTGTTTAATTAAAGGGGACTCTGGATCTGCTATGCTTAACAAGACAATTAGAACTGTGTTTTAGTCAATTACATTTGTTTAAAAATTAGAGCTTTGCCAACCAGGTGGGCTAACGTGAACTTGACTTTTAACTGCAAATTCCACTGCCCTTTATTTGGTAATCACCATACTTTTCCCACACCCATCCCACCCCTCCCACCCCTGCTCCTGCCCTGAACTGCACTTCCTGGTATTTACATTGATCTTTTGAGATCAGCCAAAAGAAGCTTTGTTGTCTCCACCTGGGTTTGTTAGAACATTCTGGAAGAAGTCAGTTGCCATGTAAGAAGTCTAAATGAGATTTATATGTTTTGAGAACGCTCAAGCAACCACATGAATGGGGTGCATAACTTGAGAAAAGCCTGGCAAACCCTTACCTATTTTAAATATCCCCTTCAATGAGCCAGCTACCCAACTGAAGAAGTCATCTTGGACGTACAGCCCAGTTGAGCCTACTGATGACGCCAACCACCATCGGGCTATAACCATCTTGGCAAACTGAAGAACTGGCTGGCCAAACCCAGGCAATTCACAGCAGATTGAGAGGTAGCAGTATATTAACTTAAACTACTTTTTTTTTTGAGGACTACCCAGCAATAGATGATGTAAACACTTCAACCATTCATAAGAGATAGAGAGTGAGCAAAAGAGAGAAGGGTCAACTGGCTAAATAGTAACTGAGTATGTAGGTTTATGACAATGTAGTAGGGTTTTTTAACCTTTAAAAACATATCTATTTATTTATTGGAAAGGCAAAGTGATAGAGATCTTTGTTTTGTAGGTTAACTCTTCCGAATGACTTGTGGCCAGGGCTGGGCCAGGCTGAAGCCAAGATACAAGAATCTCATCTTGATCTTCCATGTGGGAAGCAGAGGCCCAAGCACTCAGCTCATCTTCTGTTGCCTTCTCAGGTGCGGTAGCTGGGAGCTAGATTAGAAGGGGAGCAGCTGGAACTTGAATTACTGCTCATATGTATTTCCCAGCATTGCCAGGAAGCAGCTTAATCTACTGTGCCACAATTCTGGTCCCCAGAAGCAATTTTGATATGGCCTAAAACTCGAGTATTTTCTAAAGGATCTTTAACTAGTGATGTTATGAAGAAAAACACCTTAGTATATAAAACACAAAATAGACAGAAACAGAATCCTCTTTGGGCCACACGAGACTGGAACATATTCTATGGAGTGAAGAAGTAGGAGAGAAGCTGGAAACGATGAAATAAAATAGTACTAACGTTACCCTTGTAGCCCCCATCCTTTGTTCACTACTGATAAATAGAAGGACAAACATTTCCTGAGAAATTACTTTGTGTGTTGAAAGGCTTTGAAGTTAGAGATTCCAGTTGAACAATGGTTAAGGAAAATGGCAGCATATGAGGATGCCAGTGCCAAAAGGATAGGCACATCTTAGTGATTTGTGCAATTTCATTGGAGTCATCAAGAACGAGACGAGGCACAGAGAGCACTGGTGTCAAAAGAAGCACGTCCAGTATGTATAAATAGGATTTTTAAGTCAAAGTGTTTCTAATCAACCACAACCATTGCATAGAAGCCAGTGAATTTGGTACAGTAGAATGAGTGCCAAAGAGCAAATTGGGAGGTCTTGGTTGTGCTATTAACAGGCAGTATAAACTTGATAAGTCATTTTATCCTTTCTGAGTTTCAAAGGCAAAGTATTACTCTCAATTGTAATAAAATTAGTAGTTGCATTTTATGAAATTTTAACTTGCCTTGAACTATAAACTCTCATTAGACGATTAGGTTTTTAAAAATAGATAGTTACTCTTGTAGACTGAAGGTATGTATGTGTAAAAGTCTTTGAAGCCTTAGGTAAAACAAAACAAAAATATCTTTAGGTAAGGGCAAGGATCTTTGTTTTATTTTCTGGTATATCCTAAGCATTTACAATAGTGACAACACATGGGAAACCCTAGTAGAAATATTTGTGGACTAAATTAATGAGCTATTTATAAGAAACTCAGGACAAAAATGATCTAAAATAGCCATGTACAATGTAAACATGTCCTTATCTCTTCTCTTTCTTTTTTTATTATTTCATTTTACAACACAGTGTCATAGGCTCTGGGATCCCCCTCCCCAAACTCTGCCCTCATATTGAATTCCTCCATATTGTTACAGTAGTACAGTTCATATCTAGTCATGATTCCTTCATTGCAGGCATGGACCATGCAGAGAGTCCAGCATCTCATTGTCCAGATACATTCAACAGTTTCATTGGGAGACCATCCCTGGTCTGAAAGTAGAGCTGGCAGAATATCATCCCCTCCAATGAAAAGCCACTACACAACTTCAACAACAGGAAGGAACATGGAAATTTACAACATCATGAAGTTAATTGACATGGTATTGAATGACCAATATGTTAGAAAATGTAAGTTCTTAACCACATCCTGTAACTACTTCATTGACATCTCAATTTTAGTTTATACACACAACTGGCTGCTATAAATCTTAAAATGGTTATAGGGTACTATTCAGTTATCGTGTGTCTATTTTCATTTTTATGTTTAGCAGCTTATAGTATTCAAGCATGATTTTTACTGAACTTCATGAATTTTAGGATAGTCCAAACAGGCTTATTATCTCTAACAAGCCATATGTTAATGATTGAGGAGCAGAACAATTTTAGGAGGGGTGTGCAAAGAAATCTTCAATACCTTAGTGAGAAGTAACTGGTTTTTGTGTCCTACCTAGTAAGTTATATGGGAGTCCAAGCTGACTTTTTCCTGTCTGTTCTAAGCTTTCCTTATTGGTCTCTGTGTGTCTATCTGATCTAATTTGGGAGCTCCGGAGTGACCCTGATGGTCATTGCAAGAGAAGGTGGGGAGCCAAAGTTGAAACTAAGTAAGGACCAGAGAAAACTGCTCTCTTGAGTCCTGAAGGAAGTTTAGTGTTCTTCTGTTTCTGAGGACCGTTCAGGGCTCCTGGCTGTTGTTCCAATGATATTAAATCCTGTGAGGAGGGATCTGGGCTTCATCCATCCCATGTGGGAGATCCAATAAGGGAATGGTTGACCTTAGAGTTCTCGGTCTACGTGGGCACTCCAGTTCCCTGTGGTCTTCTTGGCAGTTGGGATATAGTTCTTGGTGCCCATACTGATAATCCTTGGTGAGGTACCTGGAGTCTCTGGGGTTAGGATGGATACAAGCCTCCTCCTGTCCACCTGCTCCACTCCGGGGTCCCCTCCTGCTCTGTGCATATGACTTCCTGTTAAGAGGCTGTCAGGATTGCTCTTGGATCCCACTG